>NC_054084.1:440000-740000 GCF_017562075.2 Anopheles merus
AACACTCACGCACCTCCCGGGGGAAGCTTTCAGATTGTATCGTTTTTCGGGTGTGGTGTGGAACACTTCTGAAATCCTCAAAACGTGCAAAAGACAGTGACACAACGCGTCCAACAAGGTCTCCTTCGGTGCGTTGATTTGCATTTGCCTTGCTTTTATTCGTGCTTCTCTGTGTAAATAAAATTCAATGAACGGTTCGATAGCACGCCTCTCCATAACACGTTCCGACCGACAGACCGGCCTCGACAATCGTCTTTCGATGGTGTTCTACTCACTTGTTTGGTGTGATCGTGTTTCGTGTTCGCTTTAAATTCTGTTTCAATTTGTTCTCATTTCTCTCTTCTCCACTCTGTTCTTGGTTTTCTATATTGGGAATACGACCGCACACAATCAAACGAACGACCATTGAAATAACAAAACGACCCGAAACCTTCGACACCGTTTCCGCTTGCTGCTACCAACAGGTCTCCTGGATCCGGAAACGAGATCTACACATCCTGTCGGCGGGCACCGCAGTCTACACGTCAGATGAACGATTTCAGGTGAATTTTAAGTTGTGCAATCGACTCGTTTTTATTGTTTTGTTGATTTGACTGGGAGCTGATGAAGGAATATTTTATGATTTTCCTATTACGCTTTTACACAAATTGACACGCAGACACTTTTTGTCGGAAGCTGTCTAGAAGACAATTTATTTAATGTAATAATTTAGCGAGAAATAAATACTAACTTTTGGGTTCTTCTCAAAAACCGACAACTAAATGTAGGCAAGCGCCAGACAAAAGCTTGTATTTTAAAGAATAGGTTCCAAATTATCAGCAAAAACGTAGCAAATGTCATTTGAAAACACTAGTTTTTAGTATTAAACCGATGCATTTATTGATAGATTTTATAAAGAAATCCTCACAATGAAGTAACGGACAAAGCATTCTGAAAGTCTTGTACACGGTATAAATTCCATAGGAAAAGCATTCCAAGAAAAAAAAAACACGATTGGTAATGTATTTTTATCCAATCCACGAAATGTTCCCCTTCATCCTCGGCATAGGTGATACGCTCAGATAAGGCAGAAAATTGGACACTGCAAATAAAGTTCGCCCAGCAGCGAGACTCGGGCATATACGAGTGTCAGGTGAACACAGAACCAAAGATGTCAATGGCATTTCGACTGAACGTTGTAGGTAAGTAACATAGTATTACTTTTGAGCTTTCAATATGCAATTAGCTTCAATGATGATTCTTTATTTCCTTTCTCTCTCCACGCGCTCCACCAGATGCTAAAGCGATTATCCTCGGACCATCGGACCTATACGTAAAGATGGGCAGTGTTGTGACGCTCACGTGCATAATTAGCCAGGGACCACATGATCTAGGGACAATATACTGGTACAGAGGTAAGAATGCGGACGCAGTTCACGTTCTATGGCGATCTAATTATTGCTCAATGTTGCATTCTATCGAAGGACAGTGAAAGCAATAACGCTTCACGCGCCCTATCATGCATGATAATTAATTTCAATTTCAATTCTTCTTTTCACTCCGTCTCTCTCGATCTGACCTTTTTATCATCGTAGGGTCAAATCTCGTGCAGCCCATAGAGCTGCACCCCAACGACCCTTCATTAGCATATCCACATCGAATATCAGTTGAGCTGAAGTGGACCGAGGCCCTCACGTCACGGTAAGTGTGTCCTCGCCATCTGGCACTTGCTCCGCCTGCCCGGTGGTGGCCCCAATTATATTACGTTTTCATGCATTGCATCTGTTATTCCCCACCATCAATCACCACGCTGTGATGGATGGTTCGGAAAATACCGTTCAAAAATAACTCACACTGATGAAACGCCTTTGAAACGATGGACGTGTTTGCTCTTTTCTTTTGCTGCTTACAGGTTGAAAATACTCGATGCCAAACTGTCCGACTCGGGCAACTACACGTGTCTGCCGACGTCGGCGGAGGGTACGAGCGTGATGGTGCATGTGATAAACGGTAAGTTTCAATCAAAAGCTCCCGTTGCTCATATTTGCTTCTCCCGTTTCCTACCAAGCGCGGCCCAACTGCCAAAAGTTTAATAACATTAAACACGCTGAAAGGAGCTTCAATTGAATTCACCCAATTGAGCATATTATTTACTGTGCAAAGTTAAGGGTGAAAATTAATCCAACACGTTGGAATGGAAATGCTGCTCATTGGTGTTTCTCTGTTACACTCGTCGATTGACATTGATGCTCATGCCAGTTCTATCTGCTCGTCATCAGACAGTGGCAAGCCGAAACTAATTGAGTGATATTGTGTTTCGTCGAATTAAAAGCTTAATGCCGCATACATCACTGCAGTACACAATGTGTTGCGGCTTGTAATGCGTTAAATTGACTTTACTGGTTTATATTTGTGCATTTGCATAGCATATGCCGTGTTATGTGCCAAAATAGATCATTTTGTTTAAAAAGCCAAAAATTAGATTCTGCGTGTTAAAGCGATGCCAAATAATTGCCAATTAGGTTTATTATAAGCGCAACATGCCATATCAACTTTCACGTTTCACATTTCTTAACAAACGTGAAACCTGACATTATTAATAGAAACAAACGGAATGCTGATGGCTTTCAACAGACAATGAACAGTACAGTTTCTCATGCCTTTTTGTTAGAAACTGAATAATTTTGATGATCCATCTTTTGGGAGCTACTAAATGCACAGCTTTCTGCGCCCGTACTCCACGCAGACCGTGAAATGATGGCGTTTTGTTCACGGCTGTTTCTTCACAAGCAGCACTCCGAGACACACACTGTTCAAAAGATGATAATATCTTTTGTAGTTAACAACAGCGAAGTGGAACGGTGAACTTGAGCGCCAGAGCAAGGATTTCTCCGCTGGTTTTTTTTTTGCCTAATAAAAATGGTCGAGTGAGGTCGTCCTGTACGCGCGAGCATCAGGCTTCATTATGATGATGATACTGTTAAGAAGCCCCATGCCCATGAAATTTACGCTCAGGCGGTGAACACCCAGGAAGTGAGGCGAATTCAGCAGCTACAAGATGGCTTCTACAAGCAGTAGTTGCAAAACGCAGATAAAAAACATCCATAATTGTTGTCTCCCAGTACCGTACGATCCTGCACATGAATATGACGAGTGCAAAAGGGAGGCAACAGTGTATGGAGTCAATGCAAAGTTGAGCAACTTAAGTAAGAACATATTTATGTCACGCCGGGCGTTCTTTGACGCGCAAAGAATATCGTTGTTTTGCTGTGGGTGAGAATGCTGCTAGTAGATAGCAGTACCAACGCACTCACAACACTAAATGATTTTCGCGGAATGGCTTTTCCGAGGGATTTTGCAGAGATTTGGAGCAACGAAACGGCCGGGAGGGTGAAAATCCTTTACAACTGCAATCTGTGCCTGCCGGTTGCACTTAATGCACGCGCTGGGGTTGAGCAAGGCAAGAGATTGGTACCGGTTCGTTGCACTGCAGCAGGACACAGATGCAACATTAATGCGAAAGAAGCGCGACACTCGACAACGTCGTTAAGGGGAGGGCATTTTCACCGTGGCTTATGCCAGCAAAACAACACCATTACAATAATAAGATGTGCTTCTGTGGAACTATACAAATGTAACAGGACTCTTCGGAAGCGTACGCCTGAAGTTATGCAATTATATGTGTTGAGAAGTGGATTTAAAGGTAGGATGATTTTTATTATTTTTTCTATGGAAAAGCTA
This sequence comes from Anopheles merus, assembly GCF_017562075.2. Lineage (NCBI taxonomy): Eukaryota > Metazoa > Arthropoda > Insecta > Diptera > Culicidae > Anopheles > Anopheles merus. Next base: position 443,721 of record NC_054084.1, read on the forward strand.
TCTACTTCAGCTTGAGAAGTAGCTGGGTAAACATCTACATTTTAATCAAAACTAAACCTGACGTCTTTTGATCCTGCTGCAGCGTTTGATTACATTTCAAACATTCTTTCTGCTTGTTGGGGATTTGCATCGATTTGTTTCGCAACAAAAAGCTCACCACCACTTTATTCCCGCACTGATTGATGAATGCCTTTTAAGCTCGTTGACAGCAGTGTAGCAACTAACGCTACGGTTGTGCTTGCTCCTGGAGGATATTGCCTTACCTCGGGACATTGCAACAAAAGCGTCTTATCTTTCCAGTTTGCGCAAGCGAAAATTTGCTTTCGATTATTCTCGATCCTCACCACTCATCCATCTCGATTTGCTTTCTCTTCCCGCTTTCTGCTTCCTTCTAGGAGAGCATCCTGCGGCGATGCAACGTGGCTGCGCTACGACCGCTGACAAAGATCAACACCGGAGTGTGCAGCTGCTGATGACGATGCTGGTGCTGGTGCTGCTAACCTTCGGCTGGCATCGAACCGATCTCAACACCTGCCTGACAGCGCCCGGTAGTGCGGTGGAGTGCTCAAGCCGGCGACCCAGCACAACCACCCTCGAGCGGACTGGGGCACAGCGAACGGTGATAACGGATAACGGTCCCACCGGCACATTAACGTCTTCCTGCTGTTCGTAATGTTCGCGAGGCAGGCCAGCACAGTGGCGGACGACAGGACTTTGCAAATACTTTAACACACAGGTGCTACAAGATACTCTCGGGTGGAAGCTAGAACAGCTTGAAACCACAAACGCTGGTTAAAAGTTATCACTTTGCACTTGTACAATGTTTTACAAAAGCATCGCAGTTATGAAAGTGATGTTGTGTGTGTACCGGTGTGATGATGAGGGAGAAGAAGATGGATCGACGTTTAAAAGCCAGTAGTGAGAAATACGACACCGATTACAGAAATCAATTCCAAACCACAGTCACACCGAATGGAGTATACAAAGCAAAGGAAGCAAAGGACTCTTGACGCATTTTCCTTAATGCAACGAAAAAACGGAAAAAGGCGACATTCTCGTTTAGTTGCAAGTGCAATGTATTCCAAGTGCACCAATCGTAGATGCAAGAGAAGAACGCATACAGACGAATAGTGTAAGATGATGTGATGCGCTACCCGGATACCACTCCATTTCCTCCCTTTTTGTCTTACCGTAGAAAGAAAGAAAGAGAAAAAGAGGGAGAGAAAATCCCAAAGGATTTTGCACGAGCAAGAGTCACCCCCACGGTGTTCCGGTGCAATTCCGGTGCAAAAGCTAGTTATAACACGTCACAATCACCGAGATCCAACCGGATCCAATGTAGCAACGAACCGACAGAAGAAGCGAACTGATTTGACGTTGGAGTTTGATTGTTTTAAAGGGGTAGGACGAGTGACTGAAATGGTGGGAAGCAATAAGGTAAATAAAACGAGCTGGGCAAGTGCTGAAAAGCTTCAAAGAAGTTTTTACTCTACAGCAGTACGAGAAAAGCTCGACTTGAGCTGATTTTATGACTTGGACAAAAACAGCAAAACGTTTTTTTGTGAGGTGCAATATCCGTCGATTTGTTCTTCTTCGTTTACACTTATGAGACCGTTAGGTGGAATGGAAAGGTACGGAAATCATGTTTAGTAATCATCATTGCAGCGTTTGATCATTAGATTGTAGTTCATCTTTGACAACCAGAACATAATAAGCGTCGGACGAGGAGTCCTTAGAACGATTATAGTACTAAGTGGGATAAGTGTAGCTACTAGCAAACAAGGCGCCAAGCAGAGCGAAATCTGCATGTGGTGTTTGAAACAAAAACAGTTTGACAGAAAACGATACGAAACACACATTTTATTTCATCGAACCAACCGTCTGCACTTATAGTGGTAGAACATGAGTGACAAGTATTTAAGCGCAAGTGCATCAACACCCATACCGAGTTTGAAACCCAAGTGGAGTCAACAGTAAGAAGAGGAAAGCTCCCTTAACGCGTGTACATTTGAATCGTCATTAGAAATGATACCAGACTTTACGAAAAGGCATTTAGCACTCTACCTTTCAACCACTCTCCTTTTCCATACCCTCGATTATCATTACTGAACCCAAATCCAAATAGTAGAAGAATTTTTAAGACCTGCAGTTTGGTACAGGACCCCCCATCACCTCATCCTTATGTTTTCTTTCGAGGAGGAGGCAGCATAGCAGCATTAAAGCTATTTATTTGAGAAATAAACTTGAGATTATCTCAAACCAGACAAACATGAAACCACAAACCCATCGCGAGAGAAATGCTTTCCACTATGGCGGATTCTGTTGAGTGCTTTTTTTTGCTTCTATCCTACATCGCAGGTACGCTGCTTGGTGAAAGAAACTGGCTTATCTACCACTCTTCCTGCGATCCTACGATATCAATCGTCGTCGTGCTGCTTTGGGTTCACTTTGTTTTTCGCATTCAGTCGTTTTTATTGCCACAAATTCATGTTGATTCGCTGTGATAAACTGATTTTCGTTCCATCACAGTGTGTTGGTATGGGGGTTCTCGACATTTCTTCCAGTCAAACGATTACCTTTCAACGATAGAGGAATTAAGGATGATGCTTTATGTGCTTCAGGTGTTTTCAGGTGCGATAAGCTGGCAAACGGGAACAGAAAAACGACGTCTGCCAGCGAGGATTTGCATTGGTTTCAATTTTCAAAAAGATCTGTGAAAGAATCTTTGGCCTTGGCCTTTTATTTATTTATTTATTTATTTTTTTGTGACGAACTCGACACCGGTTTTCGTCAAGAGAAGTATCATCTCCAATAGCAAGAAAGGTAAGAACGGTACAAGTAGATTTGAATATCTAGATTTGAATAGATATTTGAATATATCTTTGAATATCAATTAAACACTTATGATAAAACATTTTATTTAAAGTTTAAGTGTACTTACTCAATGAGATTCAACTCATTTAAAGCCCTATTACACTCTCTTGCTCGCCCTTGTATTGTCCGTCTGCTTTTGGCTGATAGTGACACTAACAATGTAGACTGCATTCATTTCTTGATTGCCAAAAAAACAGCTCAACCTTGTGCCATTATGACGTAATTTGGACGATGTTTGTATGTCACCCTTCTCAACTGCCGCATGTCACGTAAATATGAACCGACTTGTTATTTTAAGCTGGCCTAGTGAACGGCTATGGTTGCTGCTACTGCTTGTCCTAATAACCGTTTCCTCTTGAAAAGAGCTGCACACATTCAGCAGCGTACGGATGAATCGTGCCAAAAGCAAACCATAGTCCAACATAACCTTACAGCGAAAGTCGCCACCGTTTCAAAGCCTGTTCCAAAAGCAGGCAAGATAAATCCGTACGAATGACATGGCAGCGCGAACAATGGCCACTTTGTTCCCTTTTGAAAACGATCAGGATAGGGTCGAATTCGAGCCTACGGGAGACATCCCCTTGCTCTTGTTTTTATCTTTCTCTTTTGCCGCCTCACGACACGATGAAACCCAGTGGAGGTCATGAAATAACCCAGAAATAACTATAACTGCTCACCTTAATTGCTTGCCGTGGTAGCCGAACCAAACGGTCCCCTTTTTCCATCCCTACAATGTTGGCTTGAAGTATAATGTTATTGTTCTGGTGCAAACGAATGATCTTTGATCTGAGGGCCGGCATTCTCGTTTCCCCGTTGGCTAAGAATGGGCCGGAAAAACGGGACAGCTTCCATTCGTCCATTGCGCCGACCCCAAGTCGTTGAGTGTAAGCAAGGCACTACCTTTGTTGGGGCAATAACGCATGAGCGGTGCTTTTCTTCACCGGTCTCTTCGCATGAACGGGTTAACGGAGTAGCCTCAGGGTAGAACGTGACTCAAAGAATGCATTGCTGCGATAAGTTTTGTAGCTGGTTCCGTTCCGTGCCTTTGATCGTACCGTACCATGCGTCTCCATTGCGTTGGCTGAGTTAATTTGAAGCGCTAAGAGAATCTGTTTTACAAACCACGTCCTGTTTCCGATGTTTAGGAAAGGCATTGTTTTTCAACCCTCTAGCTTGTGACCTTCAACTTTGAAAAGAATAAAACATGACGAATGTGGAAAATAAAGTCATTTTATACAAACCGAAGAAACCGTGGGTATAAGTGATCTAAAAAAATACGCAATAAATGGTAATTTTTAGAATTGTTCTTATAGACTAGCATTTGAATAAAATAGAGTCACTGTTTCAAAAGCGTTCAACCACCTAGATGTGGGTTGCTCTACAATGCTATTTTCAACCTCCACGTGGTACAACGACTTCTCCCTATGTGTCTGCAACACAAACCATACCGATTGTATGGCTCAATGTGTCAATGTTGGCAAACTGCCTAATGGCCGATCCCTGGGACCATTCTGCCCTGGGACTTCATATGGGTCGATGAACGGTTGGTTTCTGTGTTTTTCTTATATTTTGTTCACACAATACGAAATGCTAGAGTTCAAATAAAAAATAAATAAATAAAAACTACGTGATAAGAATTAAAAACAACATTCTTTCAATTACAAACTGGTCTCCCATTCACAGCATCTATATTAAGTTTACCCATGACCACCTTCACATCAACTTTTAGAAACGCACAAAGTGCTAATCCCAAAAACAAACGATGATAGTACCAGGGTAAACTAATCAGAAAAGAGCCACTACCAAAAGGTATGCATACCGTATATAAGATCGCTTCCATCAACAACACGCGCTCCATCACCCATTTCCCATGCTAATCCTTTCTCACTATCTACGTGTTTGTCTTACATATTCAAAACGTCATTGGAAATCCTGATTATTGAAACGAAACAAACGACTTCCCCCAACAACACCCCGTTTGGACAGGGGCAGACGGGCAAAAGAAACAAAGCCCCATGTAGTAATCAAGCAAGCAAGGAAAACATGGCACCTTCTATTTGTCAACTGCCATCCCACATGCTTTTACCACCGATTGGATGCGTGCCCTAGTCCCCTCCCACCGATGGTGTGGCTTGAAAGTTATAGCCTTTGCATATTTGATGATTTGAGATCGATACCGGTTCGACAGACAGTATTGCTCGTGTCGGAGATTGATCGGACCCCGGGTGAAGCTCGGATTCCCATGAGCAGGGCCCGCTGGCAAGTTCGGTATGTGTTGAACCAAATTCTAACAGAGCCCAAATATCTTCCGGAATCTGTTGCCGGTTCGGCTTAAAATTCCTCTCGTCGACTATACCAGCACCATCGAAGATTCAATCAACATTCTCTCGTGCTGGCGCTGGAAGGACGAGGGCAAGCCCCGGGGAATGGCCTCAAGCCATGGAGAGCATGAAACAACAACACATGCAAACACGTGCCCACATCCCGCATGGTCAATGTGCTGTGCACTCGTAATGAAAGGTCATAAATCATTCCAAAAGGGGTTAAATCGATATTTTCCTCAATCGAGTCTTTGTACTCGGCAGGATGTGCTGGGAGATGCTGAGCACAGAGGAGAACTATTGATTGTTCCTTACCCTTCCTGTTCAAATCGCAAGGCGTAGTTTGCCCATCAAGTTTGGGGCTGGTTCGCAAAACTTGTCCCGAGAATTATGCTGACGAAATCATGGTGGCGAAGAAACACAAAAGATTACTTGGAAATGGCTATTGATTTTGCCAATCAGGGTCTCGAGAAAGGCAATGGATGGTGGTTCGGTAGTTACAGCGCACTTTTCCAACAAACTACCCTTCAACGTTCGACAGTTTTGCAACGTGTCGCGTCTGCCAGCATATAAATGGCGCAAATGTTAAAGAATTACCTCTTGAAACGGAACAAGAAACAGATGAAACGGTGCGAAAAGAATTTTCACCTGTACAAGATGCACACGCAAAAGTTTTGTGTGTGCCGGGTTAGAGTTTAACCCCTCCCGGGAGCAAAAGTTTTAACGTCTCTTACATGCATCTTCCCTTTCGCTAAACTGGCGGATGTAGAAACTAAACTTTGATAGAGTTTTCGGTTGACTTTCAGGAACCGTAAAAAGAGGAGAGGAGGAATTTTAACGTCGAAAAATGTGCACGACTGCAATCGGCAGTTTTACGACATTTTGTGTGTATGTGTGTGCATTTCTAACGATAAATTATCCACAGAAACATTGCAGGTACGATTGGCTCCCCTTACGTATGCTTCGGGAAGCATAAAAAGCCCACAAATGTTGCAGCACGATTTTTCATTTGTTACACCTTTGATGAATGACTTAAAGTTTGTGTGATTTAATTTGAAAAATATTGGATTTATGTCGCAAAATTCCTTCTAAAAAACAAACCTCTTGACAAAATCCCGTGTTACTTTCGGAAAGTAAACTTTTTTTAGCAACGACCTAGTTTCACCGCTTCATTGTGAAAATTGTTTCTGGTGAGCGCATTTTTATGTTCAAACAGTTATCTATTATCAACCTTATTGATAGTTTTCATCAATACATATCAGAACATCAGTTCATTCTAAACACCATCACCAATTCAAATAAATCATTTGGTATTTCAATAATGCATGTTTTTTTTTTTATTTTGGCCAAACGGCAAACCTATGTATTGATCGGTATTATTATTCAAATTCGCTTCCAAAAATATTCTTCAAACTGTTCAGCGGGTTTGAAACTGAACGTACCAGAAAACGGTCTTTTCTTTACCCATCCCCCCTCTCCCCTCCATGCTTTTCACCACCCAAGGATTCATCTATTCATGCAAAAGGTTTTGCCCCTTGCCCTGCCTTGGGAAACACAGAACGCAACAATAACACTTTCCCAAAAAAGGGTTTGCCAATTCATCCGCTGCCTGTTGACTGTCATTAACTTTTAGGAGAAGAATATTATTATTATTTATTTAATTCCTCGACACCATAACGCGAAATGGTGGAAAGCCAGCCTACCAGTATCATTGCTTCAGCTGGATAGCCTTTCGTAAGCCTTTCGTTTGTTAATTGCTGAAGGGTTCTTAAAATGAGGATTAAAAATTAAACAACCACCTTTTTGCAAGTATTCCGCTGCGCAAGCATTTTCAGATAACCTTAAACAAGTAGAGAGAGTTTCATTTTGATTGCAACTTTAACGTGAGAAGACTTTTCCTGTCAAACAAAACACAAGCAAAATCATAAAAACAACACAATAACGTTCCCCATTCAGTTTGTTTGTGACGTTGTAATGCTATGGTTGATATTTCAGTGAATTTGCATAAACTATTTTGATTGAATTTGCTGCACGGTGGGTGTGGTCACTGTTTTGGTCGTGTATCGAACTAGAAATTGTTAGCCATGGTAGATAGAAAAAGTTCAATCCCACTTTCACCCACTTGCAGTTCTAATCAAGAGCTCTCCTCATGGTTCGTTAGGTACCACGGTAGAATGCTATTGGTTCGTATACAGGTCAGGTTACACTTAAAGTTACATGCACCAATGTGTATAGAATAGAAAATAGTTAAATTAAAGCATTTGCAGCAGAAATTTATTTTTCTGTAATGAAATTGAAATCACGTGCACATGATTGGAAAAGATATTTTCCCGACTTCAGACTTAAATTAAACTTGTTGTTACTGAGAGATTCTTCATCATCGAATTAACCAAAGGAAGCAATCGTTCAGTACGTTTACATTCAACGAGACATCATGCCGAGACTGCTCGTTGATGAAGTTTGGCACTACAGACTCTATTATACGTGCAGTGCTGGGTGCCATTTTTGCCGTACCAAGTGATTGCAGTTGAGAGTAAACGCACTATTCTGCTTGTTTGCCTCTTTTGTTATTCAATACTGATGCACATCATCTACTGCACAGACGCTCCTGCACAGCTTTTTATTGATGCCTGTCAAAATCATAGCAAACTCACGAAACACTACAAACACACACCCAAAAGCCATCGGTTTGTTTTTTTCTATTTTCATCGAAATCCAACAGCTTCTCCCCCGGGGCATCGATGTTCGAGAATGTGATTTGTACTTACAGTGCAAACAATGACGACAGCGATAGTTTAACACACTGCGCCAGACTCACTTTCACCAGAACCGGTTTTGCATGTCGTTGCATAATCCCGGGCTTTCGTTTCTTCGTTCGTTCATCTCAACTTTGACGACGAAACACACACAAACACACACACACACACACACACACACACACACACACACACACACACACACACACACACACACACAAACACAGGTTGAGCACAGATAGAGCACAGATAACGCCCGAGACACTTACGCTTCACTCCCCAGCGATCGAATCCCAGTGCCATACAATGCCCAAAGCGAACGTTCGTGCCCGGGTTCGAAATATTGATTCTGCACGCTTGTCAGGATTTCGTCATTCTTCCACCCGAAACGGGTAGGATTGAGAAAGTTTTACTGAAAGGATTGAACGGCTCGAACTGGTTATTTTCAAGTGAAGGAGAATAAAACACTACATACACAAACTATCAATAAGCTTAAAAAAAAATCCAACACGTTCAATTCTTACTGATGTGCAATGGAAAAACAGTGAAGCGATATTTTTCGGGATAAAAATTAAGCCCAACTGTTCTCGGCGCCACTATTGGGGAACTTTTTCATCGATTTCACTGCCATTCACATCGGTTCATATCATTTTAAACGACGTGAATTTTTTTGCAGCTCAACAACTGAACATGAAACTGTACCATTTCGATGTCCAACATTTCCAAAAAGGTTTTTTTTTTATTAAAAGTATTTTAGTTTCACCTCACGTAGTGAACATCTGTCAACACTGTTTTACTATTAGCTCATTAACAATCCGACCAATTGCCAATCGCTTTCGGCTGCCAATGCTTCCACATATCGAGCACGCTTTAGACATAAACAATTGTTTGCTTCAATCAACGTAATCGATTGATTTTTTTCGGGATCTTAAGCACGGCATTCTTTTATGTAAAAGATTTAATCGATCGTTGCCTCGATTATCGCACAGCCCCTTTCTGGCGATGCCGATAAAAAGATGAGAATGGAAAGGGAACGGTTCCTAAACAATGCAGCTCACAGGCATCACCGTACTTGCTACTTAATTTTAATTTACTCGTTAAAAGTGGCTCGCTCTCACGCAGGACAATAAATCAACCGGATTTGCTGGGATTTTTGTGTGGGCATCCCTTTTCTCCAAACAGGCCGTCGGTATGATGGCCTTTTTGTGGAACGAAGCTCTAGGAAAGAATGGACCGTGTGGCGTTTTCTAAATTCTTCTCCGTTCGAACCCTGTTAAGCGTGATAAATTGAAAGCGTTCGGGTCGGGGTGTATTTCAACTTTAACTGGGCTCAGCAGCTATTGTTGGGTTATTGTGGGTTATTGTTTTTGCGACACAGAAAGAATCTTAAAATTGCTGGTCGAAATTTAATTATAATCGCTAGAAGTTCTTTTTTCGGTATAATTTTACAAAAATTAGAATCTAATTTCCAAAGTTAATTTGAGTATGATTTCAGCAAAGAAGTATGATTTTCAGCAAAGACCCAGCGTAGAAACAGCCGTATCGACAAACGCATCGATACAATTCTCCTAATGACACTAATTTCATAAGCCATTGACATTTGATGGCGTCTGGTGCGGGCAGACGATAAGAGAAAATTGATTCTAGCAAATATGTGTAATGTGTCAGCCCTGCCACTCCCTTTCGGGGTCGTACGGTATGGTGCGACTGTTGTGCAAAACGGTAATCATATCACAACATACCGACTATTGCCATTTTGCCTTTGATTCCTCTGTCGTCGGAGCCATCTTATCGTTGCGCGCGATGCGGCAACGAAACACATATCGACGCTGCAGCTGCTTTCACTGCATGCGTACAAAACATAGGACGCACAAACGAGGCACACCGACACAAACGCTACACACTCAGCTTCTTTGTGCGATGGTGGTTGGCAACAGGAGCAACACACACACATACACAGCACATCGAAATTGCCCTTTCGACGAGAAAAGCAAGCCATCTTCCCCGCCATCATCATCACGTAGAAGCCATCTTTTGTCAGTCCGGGTGGTTGCTGGTTGAGGTTGGCTTTTTTGTATTTCTCTTCTTGCAACGCTGCACATTGCACAGCAAAAGGCTTCGTCAATGAAGAGCTACAGCTCCCAGGAGTAGAGCTGCACGGCATGTCGATTGTATCATGTCATTGTAAGAAGAAACCCTACCAGTGCCCATTTAAAGCTCATTTTAAAACCGTGCAACGGTTCAAAGCGTTTCATCAGCCACACAATACACAATGCTCTTGGGATGTGTGCTGGATGTGCTGCTGTTTTTACCACTACCTACCTCACACAGCCTCTTTCCGTTGCTCAAAAATACATACAATTCCAAAGGTTTTTTTGTTGGAAGAATCAAACACAGCAATGCATTGCTGCGTGCTATGATATTGATCATAAAGAACAAAATACTTCAGTAAAGTCTGATTTTACATGTAGAATTGTTAAAATACCATTGTCTTATACAGTACATACCATGGAAGGTGTTAGGCGTCGCACAAAAGCATGATTGCATGTTGTATGCATGCAGTACATTCTGAACCATGTTTTATCAATTCAATGGACTTCAAAACGTTTTACCATTCCTGTTGTTAACATAGCATCAATAATAGAAGACAAAATTCCTCAGATCTCATGTTCCACACAATCGTTTTTATCTTTTCAATCAATTTTCTTTGAATCTCAGTTCAAAAGCACTCTCATTATAGAATTCTCCTATTTTTCTATTGAATATAAAATAACTTGATTATTAACTTGTTGTGATATGACATACGCTTCATTCCGAGCGCAAATGTAAACTTTGCTGAAATTATTTTTCTGATTGTTGATTGAAACAGGTACGGCCATCAGCTACAGTTAAATTTCCGGTCGAGAAAACGCTCCATCACGTACCGGTTTTCGACACGGCACGTCCATCAAGCGTGTGTGCAGCCAAACCACCAGAATGCGGTCATTCTCGCCGCCGACGGTCAGTTTCCGTTGCGGTTTCGAATTGTGTTTGCTTTTTTTTACAAAGGAATTGGCGTCAGTAATATTGAAAAGGAGAGGGGAAACCAAGATAAAAATAAAAGAAGTTTATTTCCGTCGAGAACTATCTAGGTGAAAGCCTGTCACGGAAAAGTGAATGCTTTTCATATCAAATCTACTCCGTTATCTATTTTTGTAGCACAGATTCTTTGAGTCAATATTAAATTGTATCTGATATTGTAAGCTGGGTTGTTTTCCCCAACCTTAGCATCCATTACCGCTTCACCTACTTAGGGTGGTGCTGTAAGCCTTTATCAACGTCAAAACTGACCCGTCCGACCTGCCATATTTTATCACAGACAGAGTGCCGCTACTCTTTCCAAAACCCACCACCCGCTAGGTGAAAATAAAACCTTTAGCCGGGGAGAAAACCCTCCTCGCCGGACAAAAAAGGTACAAGTATGAGGAAACGCGGGGACCATTTGTGCGTTCGGTTGATTACGGTTAGATGTTCAACTCGCGGAATTTAATGAGATTATATTAAGGCAAAAGGATTTAATCTGTTTGATTTTTGCCTCCGATCCCTGCGGATGATGATCCAGACAGACAAAATCTGTTCGCTGTTCCGGTTCATTTGGATACCGGGGTCCTTTTTCTTCTGCCATCGATTCTCATTTTTTGCTAAGTTTTCACCTGTTTTGCATGTCAATGTAAGTGATGAAAAGGTGCTTTAAAATTTTGTTGTTTTTTCTGTCAGGACAAAATTCTTTACTCTTACTTAAGTTTCATAATAAAAAAATCAAATAACATACTGGGTGAAATTGGGAAAACATGCCCTAGTCATTACGATTATAAATAAACATGAAGTTAACTGTACCGAGTCCATCTTGTTTCTATGAAATCCATTAAAAACTTCGAACTATCAACACATTAATGGAACACGGAATGGATTGAAACATAATCAGAGTCAATATTTTCCAATCTGTATCATTTATCAAAATCCTCTAGTCAAAATCCAATATCCCCACGCGAGAATAAATTGTTGCCATGATGATGATAATTATAGCCATAACGTCATAACCTTCAAACGTGCCGTCCCAACATTCTAGAAATATTAACCTTACCTAGCACATTCATCCATACACATACTCTCATGAACACACACACTGAGCCATTTTGCTCCCGCACTCTATGCTAACAACGTCAAACAAGAAAACTTCATTAATCATTTCGCGTGCTAGCTTGCTGCCACGCTCGCCCGAGCATAGATATTAACATCAATAATTTCCGGACAAATTGCGCTTAGCAAACTCGTCTTCACCCCTTCCATCCGCTCGTGCCAACGCTCCATAAACGCTAAAGGTCAGTGCTTGTTAGCGTATTAATCATAAGCTTTTCATTGGTGAGATAAATTAACAAGCGCATCATTGACCCTTGATGTTTACCCATTATACCATCCAACAGGACGAAGGCGAGAAGTAGGTAGAGTTTTCAACTGATTAGTTTGTTTCTACTTACCTTAAAATAGCTCACAATATGCGCTTTACAGTGTATGGAATACGCAGCGTACCTTATGCACTGTTCACATTTTTTAATTACCCCGCTTCCTTGAAACCCACCCACCCATACCGACCTGATGGAGTTTTAATTTGCCTCAGTGTGTACCATTACCCGATTCCACTGTTCCTACACAAGTCTGAAACCGAAGCTGTAGCCGCGCGAAACCGTTAGTACGCACTCAACCACACGCCCAGCCCACTTGGAGAGCGAGATTGCCGCCTAACGAAATCACCTGCCACCTCTTGGGCGTTGGGTTAGGGTTACCGGATCCATTAAGCTCCTGTTACAACACTTACCGGCTGACACCTGCCAGAGGTTTACGCGCGCAACTGGCTCAGTAGACCGCATGGGTTTCAACCAACGCCGTACGATGCTGCTGTTGCAAGTCGAGCTGCTGTTCCGGATCACTTTGCCACGTGGGGTCGGTGAAGATTGCCAACATTCTTACGAAGCTAATACGAGCAGCAGAGATTGCTTCTTTTCAGTTCAGTTGAGTATGTTTGGAACCATTGCAATGCATTAGTTGTCAACAAGACGCTGTGATGGGAATGCATTTCAATTCGAGGTAATGGGGAAATTTATAAGCAAAAGAATATCTCATCTTCCACATCTATACAATACCTTTGGACGTATAAACACGCAAATATTTGATAATAAAAGCTCAACACAAACTTTCAGTTTTCTTTCACACTCGCACTCGCCAGATTGTTTGCCTTCTGGTAACGATTATTTGGTTTCTAATCCCGCGAGACCATCGCAAACTATCAAACAACACACACGATACAGCCCTCTTAAAGCGAAAATAAAGATACTGAGGTCTCTTAAAAACGCATCGCCATGACATGCCCCGCATAATGAGGGAGAGAGATAGAGAGGGAGACAACTGGGCGTCCGACCGAAAAGTAACACGCGTACCAGGCGTGCCATTGCCACCGACCGAGGCTCATGAAAAGGGCATAAAATAACAGTAGAGCAATAACGGTTGGATAATAAAAACCCCAACATAAAACATCCAGCAACTGCTACGCATTAAAGGGTTACGCTCTCTGCTGCAATGCTACTGGCGCACCCCATCCCTGGGCTCCGATATCTGCCTCGTCCTTGCTCGGGGTATAATGTTTTCTTGAAGCCGAAACGCGTCCCAGGAGAGAGAAAAAAATGGAACAAACCTTGCTTGCCTTCACTCCAAAACTCCTATTGTCTTGTGGGATAATTTCTACAGCGCGCTTTCACCGTAAGTACTTTGCCGAGCACGGGACACGGAATTTATGTGCCGGAGTGTACTCCGACGGGGCGGTACGGATAAGCAACTGACTGCTCCGGGCGCGTCCGATGACTTAAAGGGGCTGCGGTTCGGGTTGTGTTAAGGTTACAGGGCTGTCAGTTGATGGCCATGTCAGAGTCGGAGTCTGCTGGCGTTGGCAAGCCTACGCTTTTGTGTGGGGATACAGAGGCCTAGTTTAACAACACGCCCGTCATGGGTTCAAGCCCCGAATAGACCGTGCCCCCGTACGTAGGACTGACTATCCTGCTATGGTAACAATAAGTCACTGAAAGCCAAGCTCACTTCACTAGTGGGTTCAAGCAGGCCTTGACCGACAGCGGTTGTTGTGCCAAACAAGAAGAGACAGAGGCCTAGTGTTTCAATTTCGGATGTCAAGGGCAACGAACTGGATCTGTAAGTGCAAAGGAAATGAACGCAAAAGAACAATGAACTGCAAACGAGTAGGTTTTTTTTTTGGAAAAGAAATGGAAATATACCGACGCGTGGGAAGCCTTTTTGGGTAGGAAAAGTGTTTTACTGTGGTAGCTTTTAAAAACAATAGCTTCTCACTGTCTACATACAACAGCGTGTATTATATTCTGTTGCATTCAATGTTGTCATTTGCCGCTAAAGATTTCTGAAATTATTTTTAGTCATTTGAAGAATCCTGCATTCATTTCATTACTTGCCTACACATTTCACTCCCATTTGCTCACAATCTGACACATCAAAAGAGTTTTCTTAATAACAAAAATGACTTCAATGACTTTTTGATGCACAATGATTCACCTACCACCCTTCTTTTGGAATGTCATTATTGGATTCAATTGGTAATGTTAAGACGTTATTTTCACATGAGGAGAAGGAAATAAAATAAAATTAAGATAATCATACAAACCACTCACGGCGATCACGATATGCATCTTCCATGTATTGAAAAATTACCTTTAGGATTTTGGTGAGACTTTGTTGTGATTTTCATGAACGTACGGATGTATTTGAACTCACCGTGAGATTTTACCTTTATCTTCGACTTCATTTCCAAACAGAAGCTACTTCCTCAAAAGCTCTCGGCACATACACTTGCCCACATTCTGCTTAACTGCTTACCGAACCCATTGCAAAAATCAACAAGTCACACCAATATATTTTCACCTTCATCCATAAACAACCTTTACTGCTGCGTTGTAAAGCCTCCTTTTGTAATAAGCTAGGCCAAACCATCACCTTTCTGTCATAAAGATGCGTTGCGTTTGTTTTGCTTTACGTTTACCTTCTTCTTATCGAGTTTAGCTCCGGGGCGTTTCAGCAAAATGATTTTCCAAACCTTTCATACGAAAGGAAATTACTTTGAGAGTGGTTATGTTCTTTCTTTTTCATCTTAAATCCGCAACATACCCTTGGCTTGATGGTTGATGGGTGGCAAGGGGGGCTATGAAAGCACGCTGATGGCAGTGAAACTCTCTTCCGTTGAAGCATCTCTAGTTTAAGACAGTCATATTGATCGATTTATTCTTTTTTGTTTTTTCCTTCCGTTTTTTATTGTCATGGCATTGGCAATGAAGTTTTGCATCAACTGGTGAGCGTATGTTGTGCAACAGAGATACCTTTTTGCTCAAAATTACTCTTATTTTAAACTAATCACAGGTAAAGTTTCTGCTTTTGTGCATAAATTGCTACGAATTGAATACACAGATGACTTAGGAAGCATTGAATGATGCTAATTGGTTTCTGTGTTGGTAGCTTTTATTGATCTTTTAAGCTTTTGGTAGTGTTTCAACCTAAACATAACATTCAATCGATTGGCAAACTAAAATGCTTGCGAGAACGGCTGCTACCAATTCCTGTCAAATCGTCCGTTTGAGAACAGATTTGCCTCAACGCACTGCTTGCAGCTCGCAGCTAATTAGCACTGACAGGAGCGTCACAATTCGCTCAATGAAATACAATTATTAAATTTGATTCAACCGACGAGTAACGTGTGGTATAAGATGGAGGCTGGTATATCCTTACGTTGATCTAAAACGTAGTGGCTAATGCAGCTACATTGACATTTTGACGTTGTGGGCACCATATGTACGTTAAATTGGTGCGCGATGATAAAACCCGCGAAAGGGCATTTTCTTCTCTATACAATTTACCCGCTAGGTAGATATATGCATTTTTGGGTTGATTATGAATAGTGTGATTTATTGTTTAATCATAGCCTTGTCTTTCACGGGATGTTTTGGATGCAACTATTTTTGTGTGTTATACAATAGGAAACAATTTCACCATGGAGGCTATGCTGTACTTTCCATGAAACTTTGACTGTTCCAAATCATTCCACTGGATCACATTACAAAATAATGGATAAACTCACAACCCTGTTTCAACACTGTTTTATTCCTCTCTTGACAACACAAAAACTAAATTTCTATTCATCCAATGCAGGCTCAAAGGCGAAAACACCGAGACTGGGTGTTACATTTATTCCACTAGAGAACTTTCAATTCGAAACGTGCAGAATGGGGCAGCTCCCAATGTATGCGTTTTTTTGGCCATTTGACAACAGCTTGTGCTTGTCGCTCTATTTCCCTGTCAGTTTTCCCTTTCAATTACCGACTCGACCCGAGGGGCATAGCTGGTAGAAGCTAAATGGCTGATAGAAGAGCAGCGGAGCAAGCTCTATTTATATTGCTAACTTTGCCAATTGAACGAACCCTCACGTTCAATTGCCTGAGAATGGTATTCCGTTCCGCTGCGGAGGATAATAATCATTGAGTCAAGCTTGCGTGTAAGATTTTTCACCAAATCTCTAACCCCTTTTGCCCACCTTCCTTTGCGGCGTGCGGCGCATAGTATTAAAATGAAAAGGTGAAAAGTCTTCACTACCTACATGTTGTCACGTACCAGTTTTCAAGCAGAAGATATTCTAAATAGAAATGTGTTTGCTTGTGCTACTTTGGTTTTACCCCTTTCAAGACATGACCAGTTCGACCGTGCACGGAGTCGAACGGTGTTATTGGTGAGCGTAAGAGTAATGGAAAATAATTAAAACCACCTTTCAACTGGGACTTTCGTTAAGAGTGTATGTGTGGACGTGTTTTTTCTGCACAAATCTTTTCATTTGCACGAGAAACACGTTTCCGAAACAAAGCATTAAGACACGAGCAAAATGTTGTATTTATTAGAAAACTTTTCCCAAACCCGAGTTTAGATACGAGCCTTCTTCGACAACATATTATCAAAAAATAATACTCACACATACAATTACAAACACTGCTCACAGATTGAATGTTACAAATTAGAAACACTTTAGCCTAGCTGAATTATTCTCATGCTTTACCCATTTTGCATGCTTCAAGTCACATTCCATTTCACACCCCTTCCAGCATCGCAATGTTTCCACTTGTGATGATGTGAAATTTCACACCTTTCTGCATTCACGGAAAAATAGAGGTATAAATTTTCCACTTATAGAAGAAAATACGATTCGCTCCCCCAATAAATACTCTCGCTCGTGAGAAATGATTACCACCTAGAAACGGATTTCCTGTACACAAGTGCTCATTCACCACATAGAGAAAACGGGACCGCAGCACAAAACGAATGAGTCTTATTTATGCTAATGGTGAACGGAGCAAGGTCAAACAAACGTCTTACCATACCGAACCGACCCGAACCATCCATCAGGTCGGCCTTCCGCTGTCTCTACCGGAACTGAACTGAAGCACATCTTGCCACCATTCCAACCATTGCATTCCAACCACAAGCACAATAACACACACACGTCTGTGTCCAAGCATAGGGGTTTCCCCAGATGAAGTGTTGCTTTACGCATGTTTATTCATCCCGCATGCATGTTTCCGAGGAGGAAGTCTATTGCGTTGGTGCGTCAAAAATGAGCATCCATCTTCTACGGTCAATGTTCAAGCTTGATACCGGCAGGCGCTCACTGTATCTTTACTAAAGCAACGAGAGCCTGAAGTCCACGCTGCTTGCCACATCAATTATCACCACATGGAAACACACACTGTACTCCTTTGCTTTGTGGTGTTAAGGGAGTTGGAATTTAAACGTAACCGATTCTCCCTGGTCTCCAACCACAGGGACCAAACGGCGCAACCGGAACCAGGCTGGAGCCTTTTGCTTCCTAGTACACTCTAAATGAAGATAAAGTAACATTGGTCGCGCGGTCGAGAGCTCATGCACATAGGAGGATACAACGCGGGGGAAAATCCGCCACACTCGCGGTAAAAGTTGGACAAAGGTTGGCAGAAGTGGATTTATCTTTATGCTACTTCCGGAATGAGCCTCCCAAGGAAGGGGATGTACATTTCACTGTTTCCACGAAAAACTCATTTCATGGAAATGGGCGTACTGCGTTAGTAAGCCATTGTTTCTGGTGTAGTAGTCACCAAATGATTACAAAACACAAACACTCTGTTCGGAGAATTCAGAGCATGGCAGACACTAAGTAATGTTTGAACATGCAAATCAAACAACGTTCCATACCAATTCAATTAAAAGCAATTTCACGTTTATTTCCCATAATTTGCTTGCACATCTATCTAAAAATGATATTTGTATATAGCTGCACTTCCCGTAACTGAGCTAAACCTCACGAACACCATATTCATCATTATTATGAACCCATCGCCATACGTCAAGTCCAAATTCGGTATAACAAACGATTTTCGTAGAAGACTAAAATATGGTGACCTCTTTCTGCTGACTTTAAGCAATTTGCACAAAATTTAAACAACTATCCCACACATTTATATTAAATTTTTGTTTTCCGGTTCATGTGTATTCCCCGAACAGCATACAAATAATATTCATTTTCTTCTCATCAATTCACAGCAGCACAGTCACTGCCGCTTATCCGGAGGCTTGCCACTGATTAATAATGCAATCAAAACGATTCCCCTTTTGCCGGCAAATGGGAGGAGGGAAGAACGCATCTCGGGTGCTGCAACAAAACCCAAACTTCGGCAAACTGATGGCATCAGTCCAAGCTTGGTTTCCATAAATCGGTCACATCGGGAAATAAATTTGTAGTTCAATCAAAACTTTCCACCAACTATCGTTACCTCGTAATGAGGTCCGGGCAAACTTTGCTGATGAAATATCACAAAGTTCCACTAACTGGTCACCTCGGTAGCGGACGTAGAAACGGGCCATCTTGCTGTGCCTTGGCATGATGTACGGGCATTTCATTTATAGTTTGCCACAATCGGTTGCGTGTGGGGCAGGATGCTGCTTTCCGCATGGTTTCCACGGGTGCAATCTGCCATGTTATGCATAGTGTAAGATGGTTAGCTTATCATCTCGCACAAATGTTACATCGGAGAGACATTGAAAGTGCAGCTTCTTGGTATCAACTTTAGCCTGCCCATCCCTATGCAGCTGGCCGCTATAGAAGTCAGAGATCACCTTCATGATTGATTATTCACGAGCAAGCTCACACCGACTGTAGATTGTTTATTCCTTTCTAGCAATTTTGCTTAGCTTATGTTATATTTAAGGGAATTTAAATGTTCCTTTAAGAGCATGCTTTTTTTCTTTTAAAAGCACACTAAAACTCAACGACTTCCATGCTGAACTATCATCTTTCTCTTCCTTTATTTCGGTCCTTAACATCGCCGCATAAAATGTTTAGATTTTCTTTCGGTTCCTGTCCGCCAAAACATAACCATACATTTTGATCTCGGCTGCATCATCCTCTACAAAGCACCTGAACAATGTCTACCTGATATGTTTCAATCGACTGCTTTTCATCCTCCAACCCAAAACCATAATCCCTCGCTGAAAACTTGAGGTCAAAAGCACCACCAGAGCCGCACATGGTGGTGCGAACTCAAATAAAAACACGCATGAAAACCTCAAGTTTTACGTCTCCTTTTTTGCGTGCGTGGCACTCCCCTCTCCCGTCATCCCGGCATCGTCGCCGTTGCCCGTTTATGACATCCGCCTGGGAAGATGCGGTCGATTCAGCGACTTCCAAAGCCACGTCCGTTATGCTCCGTTACGGACAATATGACAGAGACCCACTTCATAAGCCATTATGATCCGGTGTGCTATCGGCTCGCGTTTCAATGCGTGCATTCAGTTGGCATTCTGTGGGCACATGGTAGCGACCGTTAAGGGACCACATTACACAGGCCAAGGCGTCAGCGGCCAAGAAACTTTTTTGTTCGCCTTGTCTGCAGGGTAAGCTAATATATATTGCTGCACGCGCCTTCCATGTGTTGGAAGCGACTTTTATCGGAGTGCCGAGGGCAAGTGTCGAGCGTCGTCGAATAGTCCGCCCCAAAGCAACGGCATTTGTTTGTTACTGTGGCTTAGCTTTATGGCCGAGAGGAAACGATTCACTAGGTGGTAAGCTTCGGTGCGCATAAAAAGACCTCTTGAAGTCCTCTTTTCGCCGCATCGCGCATATTTTTTATTCCTCGCTAGGATGACATTTTGTTCCGAATCTCCTCACATTCTTTTAAATAGACAAACCACACGGCACTACAGGATAGGGTCGTTCTGTTTACTGCGCCAGAACACAAGAATAGAACGAGCGCCAGCAACCCGACCGTAAAGATGCCAGGTTGATATTTTGACCGAATCCCGGGACCAGAGACACTGATTTGCCACCGTTTTCATACAAAAAAGGACACTGTCCAGCAACCCGAATCCCGGGACCAGAGACACTGATTTGCCACCGTTTTCATACAAAAAAGGACACTGTCCAGCAGCGCTGTCAACGGGTGCCCGGTCTGTCGGAAATAAGACCAGATTGGGAATAAATAATGGCTTTCCTTCGGTCAATTATTTGTCCACCGGAGACGGTGTTGGAAACGGACTAACTGGGAGGTCCACGCTCGTAAACATCCCTATCGAACGGCGGAAATTTGGCTGCGAAGAAAACTTTCACCCATGGTTGAGTTACACTGCACTGCAAAATTCCCGGGGAAGAACGGGGTAAAACGTGATCTGTTTCACACACACACACACACACACACACACACACACACACACACACACACACACACACACACACACACACACACACACACACACACACACACACACACACACACACACACACACACACACACACACCACACACACACACACACACACACACACACACACACACACACACACACACACACACACACACACACACACCACACCACACACCACCACACACACACACACACACACACACACACACACACACACACACACACACACACACACACACCACACACACACACACACACACACACACACACACCACACACACACACACCACACACACACACACACACACACACACACACACACACACACACACACACACACACACACGCGCGCGCGCGCGCGCGCGCGTTTTGCATCTTCGCAGTGACTCCGTCCACTAGGTCAAGGTTCCAGAAGAGGGGTTTACTGATGCCAAAAACAATCTCCATCGATGTCAAACCTTCCAGCGAAGGCTTTAAGGAAAAGGTCTCCACAGCTTCCGTGATTCTATCGCTTCGCCAAGCTCTTCCATCATCATGGTTATGGCTTCCGGTGTCGATCAACGTTCCGATAAGTGGGTATCTTGCTGTGCTTCCTTCATCCAGCAGCTTCAACTGTCATCGTAAAGTGCGTAAACAAACACTCGCATTCGCAGGTGAACGGCAGCAAACAACACCTTTGTTTACTTTACTCGCCTACATTTCTGTCGTTTTGTTGGGCAAGCCAACTTCGCGGTAAGACGCACTGGTGCAAACATGAAATGGCAGTTTTATCACGCTGAATGAGAACGACGGGCAGAACGTGTCATAAGCATACTTATCGTTATTATTTGTTTTAGTTGATGTCCGTTCTGTTGTAGGGAGAGATTTCCGCAACCATGTCCTGCTTTTAAAGCTAGGTTGTGTGTATTAAGGAACATTTTACGTATTCTTTATCGTCTGTCGATAATTTTAACGCATTTTTTACATTTTCTCATGGAAAGCTGCCTTCCATTTAACCGCACCGAGCACCGGACATGTCCACATTAAAGCATTGCAGCAGGTCCTTTCAGCACCTACCATAAGGCTTCATGCACTTAAATACATCTTTTCTCTTTCTCAAAATACTCCTGCACCGATGTAACAATGCAACAACGTTGTTTTGCTCATCTTCTTTTTGAGAAACTTTAACATTCTCACCATCTCGCACTTTTAATAGAAGCTGCTGCACATCGATCCGGTCTGAAATGCAAAGTGGAAAACTTTCTACGTAAAAACAAGGTAAAACCGCAGACATTGTTTTTGGGCTGAGGCGGAGTAATTTCGTTCGATAACCTTGTTTGTGTAGCAAAAGGGAAACACTTTTCTCAACGAGTGCTCAGTAATTCGTTGAAGCCGCTTTTACCGTCACTTGCAAGGCCCATTCCATTATCACACAATTGAGCAGCGAGACTAACGAGAAACAATCGCGTCTGCTGTCTTAAGTAATGTAATGCATTGCGAGCTCCTTGTGTGAAGTCCTTGTGTGAAGAGACAAAAACTGAACTGCAAGCATGATCTTGACAACGAATGATGTTTTAAGCATTTTCTTGTACAAAGCTTTTTCGTACCGAAACTGACTAAACAGTTTTATTTGCTTAGTGATTCATTCAGACTAATATCCGGCAGATTAAGATAGCAAAACATCAATGAATGCGGAGCAAAGATACAAAATAAACAGACCCCATGAAAAAAGCGTCCGATTAAAGTATCAACAACAAGGAAAAAACACAAAAGGTAAACAACCTAGAAAAGATTCCACACCACACACAAAAACAGCACACTCCATCCACACTGCACAGATCCTGTTTCAGAATGCCGAGTCCCTTTGGAATAACAACCGATGGCAAAGAAATCACATGGCAGTCGGTCCTGCTGCTGAGATCGACACTCTCTACTCTGGGTTTGGTTTGCCCCTGGACGGTACGAAAAACATATTCCCCTGTCAGTCAATAATGGCCAATTACGAGATAAGGCCAAACATGAAGTAACTCTATTCGGGGGAAAATGCTGGAACGTGTAACCATGACTTACCCGTGGCACACAATCAAACCTCAGTATATGTACACACGATTTTGCTTTGGGTGTTTGCTCACGAACGAACCGAACAACTTATTCATTAACAGAGCACTTGCATTTGTTCAACAAACGATTTCGTTCTCGAGTTTAAGGAAGCTTTTTGCTGTGATAAAAATAAATAGTTTGAGTTGAATTCAACAAGTGTAATACTATATACTCTGAGATAATTTCCGTTAAACTACACAAAATACTTCACTATTGACATGCGCTGTTGTTATTTGTTTCATAGAATTTAATGATACAGCCTAATCCATCAGTAAAATGCAATGTTTTTCCTTACATGAACTGCCCCTACTGTATTAAGGGCATACCTAGTTTAACTCGGACTGAAGTTCCAAATAGCTACAGACGCTGTTTAAGAAGAAATGTGCCCACCAGTACAAGCGTACATTACGTTAAGCTCTCTTCATTACTACAAGCCAACAGAAGGGTGGTCATTTTTTTTCAGTTCCCGTTCCCAAAAACCAAGCCAACAATACAAACTAAGCAGCGTCATTTTCCAACTTCTCACACCATTGTCCCCTACCAGCTCGTCCTATCGATGCAAACGATGGTAGCGGCGGTAGCATTAGACGGCAATCGTTTATGAAGACAAAGACGCTCGTGCCAAATCCCTCAACACTCGCTGTGCATTTGATCATTCGCTTAACGAGCTGAGAGTGGCTCAGAAGCCGTCGGGTACGATTCTTGACGCTCTCGAGTGACCCTGCCGATACTACTCGGCACGCGGATAAGTGGACACGCTTTCACATCCGCGCACAAGGAACGACCTCATCATCATCATCATCATCATCCGCCTCCATTTCAAATGCCTGATTCCTTCAAAAATAACCCAGAAGGAATAAAAGGGAACCGAACTCCAATTGTTTGTGTTGTGCTTGAGCGGAACGGGAGGGAGTTTTCCATTTCGCTCACAAGCCCTTGAGCAATGCTGGTGTCGGCACCATCGTCAGCTCCGAATAGAAAGCTGCCACAACCTCGGCTCGCCGGTCTGGTGTGATGAACGTAATTGAAATTTTCTTCCAAATGAAAATGGATGCCAAATCTCGTGGACAAACTTTGGAACAAAATGGGAAACAAAGCGACGAACAAAACTACGCACAGCTTTGTTTTGTTCCCGCTGCATAAGACAAGTTTTCTTTCGTGGCAAGTGAAAAGAGTGGAAGACAGAATTGGTAAAAAATACGCTTAGCAATTACTTCAGGAAGTATCGTCATATGTTAAAGCAGAATACGTCCAAATTGAGCTGCTGGTTGAATACAATTGGAACTTGTTGCAATAGTTTGTTTGTTTTCTTTTGTTGGCGAGTGACACTAGAAACTCTTGGTGAGAAACTACAAATGTATTTTACATTTATTCTTGCATTATAGAAGCAGAATACTTTACTCTTTGCAATGTCTTGCACAAAAGTATTCCTATTTCATTTTCCTAGCCGAAGAAATGCTCAAGTTTTGCGGCATGAATTCAACTTCTCTTGCCTACATTCTCTTCAATAAAGTGCTTTGTTTATAAGACCAGCTTCATAACTTTCAATCATTGCGCCATTTGGGGAACTATAACGATTTTTATAAATCCTCCACAGCGTTACCGAGGCTACAGCAACACCACCAAAAAACACAACATTCCTCGCTCGCAAGACACATAGCAGGCGCTTCGATTACTCATGAAACAATCTTATCATTGACTTGTTAGCGAGTTGGCATAGTTCTCATTTCACGGTGCCACTTTTTAAAAAGCCTCCATTTTATGGTCCCGCAAAAAAAATAAACAAAAAAAACACACGCCCCTTTTCGTGGAAAATGTGCTGCCGGTATTATCAAAAAGTAAAAGCCAAACGCTTTTCCTGTACAACATGAGCGAAAAAAACATGAGATCAAAAACACAAACAGTAAAGTAGAATCAACGGTCGAACCGAACCGTTACTAAGAAGTGTAAAAATGACACAACTCTTGCTTGCCGAACGCTTGACAGAACTTTAAATTGGCTGTAAGAGGAAGAGAGCTTGTGGCCGAAAGGAAAACCGTTCTGCTCGGAAGGAGCGGTCGTCCCCTTCTGGTTCTGACACGGGTAGCCCGGGAAAAACAAGACACTTAAAGCAAGGGAACACAAGGGACACGTTCTTAGAAGCTTCCTTGTTCTTTTGATTCTCACCACTTGTCTTAGACAGCACCCGATGGAAGACCAAAACAGACTCATAACGAAATTCTCTGCAGCATCATAAATGTTTATTAACGCAGCCGCTGCTAGCTTGCGTGAGCGCCTAACGCGCTGCGTTTAATATTTTTTTAGCTGATCGCATTTGTATAGCACACTTACTTGCAAGCGTCAAATTCGCCCCCAGCATTGCCAGGGGATACCGAGCAGGTCGCCACAATGCCTGGCCCAGTTTTACAATCCCAATGTCCTCGTCAGAGGTTTTCATATTATCCATTCCGTTTAACAAAACAAGTAAGCAAAAGGGGTGGTGTACATGACGGCATACCGAACCAATAATTGAACCATGAACACGTGTAGCGCTCTCATCCTTTCTCGACCACCTTTCTACGAACGTTTGAAATCGAAGCTCAAAAATTCAATAAACATAATATCGCACCATTCCTTTACTACCGTCTCGTGCAGTCGAATGTGTCGCTAACACGCTCGGAAAGGCGACCCAAAAGCGCTCACCAAATGGTGTAAAACGCACGCCATGAGTCAACCAATTTTGTCGCCTGGCGGCATGCTGATTTGCGCCTACAAATTGCGTCGAATTAAATAAAAAGAACACTCCAAAACTGGTGAATGCAAATACTTTCTCCCTTTTTCTCCTTTTAACTGGAAATGTACGTTTGCATAAACGATGGAAAAAGGCGTTGAGAATGCTCCCATTTACAGCCTCTGGCTGAAGCTCCTTAACGAACGTTCCTCTCCAGTGATGAAAATTGTCATATAGAGACTAATTTTTTGCTCCTCATCATTTACATGACCCAGGAAGGATATGGGCCAGTGGAGAAAACTGTTATTCTTAACACATGCAAACTTCCTTCGCATACGGAATGGTCGCGTGTAGATAACAAAAGCAAACTTCACAGCAGATGATGTGTTGTATCCCATGCTTCTTGCTATACAATCGATTCACTGATACACAAACAGCATTGTTATTCAGCACGATTAAGCTTCACGACAAATTCTTTACACATTAAAGCTAGAAATCTATGTTCCTCTAACAAAATACGTATCAGTGTTGAATGATTGCAATCAACAACACACTTTCAAAACTAACGATTGCTGACACACAAACAGGCATAGACTATTAGTTGTGCTTAATTATTCAGAAGAATTTACTTACATTACATGTATGTACGGGTGTGTTCTAGGTACGTAGCTTTGTCCCATATTTTCCATTTCGTGTTCCAAATACAAAATGATCTTTTCAATCATCCAACATTTACTTTAAACCATTTATCTTAACCGATTTATTCTTATAAGGTTTGGAGTTTGGCGATTGAAAAAAACAAAAACTAGGAAACAAACAAAACCCTCCAGGAAAATTCCATTCGCTTCGTCGTCTATTTAGGTTCAACCGTCACCTTTATGTTTGCCAAAAGAAATAGTTTTTATTTTAGAAAATATCCTCAGAAATTTGTTGCAAAAACTAACCTAAAACCTTACATGTCGAATTCTCGCTCACAGCACGGACGACATCACAAGGCAAGTACCAAGGAAACCCTCACAGAAGAGTTACCCGTGCTCAAAACCCGTGCTCCATCTATCCTCAATCGAAAAACCACCCCATAGATAATAACGTCCAAAACAACGACGCGTACATGCTTCCCCGGAAAAATTGTTTTTTCACGGCCATATCCTGAGAAAGGACGAGGCGCAAATAAAGTACCCGACCTAGACGAATTGTGCAATATAAGCGATAGCTCTCACCGGGAGCAAATGCAATTGAACGAGCATCTGAGTGTCAACCGAAGAGTGCTGTGAGTGTCTATGGATACTCAACCGGGATTTGTACTAAAACCGAAGCATCACTCCCAACGAGCACTCAACACGAACGAAATACGAATGCTTCCCTTCAAAGATTAAATTTCGCTTTAACCTTCCAATATAAGTCACCTATGCGTGTAAACATTCCGTAGGTGATGCACCTTTACTTGTAAATTGACAAGTAGCAGCAATTGATACAGAAAATAAAACCAAACATACGGGACGAATAAATGTGCATGATTGTCTTATACACAGCCAATTCGGCTTGATATTCGACAACCCAATCACTGGTAAACACTAATTGATATTCGACGCGTGATTGATTGAGTTTTTAATGAGAGTTCCCTGACAGCTGTGTAACACGATCGTTCAAATTGTTGCGGCTAGTGTCCGCTACTTCTGGTGCAAATTGACTTTTCAGTGGTTCGGCACCTCTTGATGAGCATAACAGGCATGAATTGAATAGCTTTTTCGATTAAAATAATCAATTTGAGCTTTGCTAGATTTTCATTATCACTTACTTTACACAACCAGACATTAAATTAAATGTGCGAGTGCGTGCGTTGACGAATGCTATCAATTACAATCTACTTTCAGAAGGAATGCATAATAGTATCGACACATTACACCATTATCAAACTATTTCTCACTGTGAACATCGTGTTTCGGGAAGTTTTTACCCAAAACCTCCAATATTTTGCTTCCGAAAGCTTCATTATTACATTCAAATACAAAATTTATTGTTTCATTGCTTCCACTATGCTATCCCGCATGCTGGAAAAGATCATCATCATCATCCAGAAGCTAATGACAGCATAAGGAATTCGCTCAATTCACTTCCTGCAACACCGTTCCTCCAACACAAGGGTCCATCGTATCCCATATCGAAATTATTTTGTTCATTTTTCCCAAGCTAAGAAGCTCGCCTCTTTATCTCGCCACTTTCTGGACCATAATCCTCGACACTCTAATTACGGGTTCGTTTAGGGAGCAATAACCGAATGATTATCTCCGACGACAAACGAACAAACCCATCGATTCCGTGTGGAGTTAACAATTTAGGAAATGTTGCGGCTGGTCGGACGGTGCTTGGTTCATTTAATGGAAAAAGGAAATGACGACATGAGTCCAACGACAGATTTGCACGATCCCAAGAAGGAAGGCAGCGACCCTGGGAACGTCTTGTGCACGAATGCACAGTGAACCGAAAATGGCTAGTATGTGGCATTAGAGCATATTTAAATTCGGACTCTGAGTGGGAGGGTAGCACAATATGCTTGGAGGTGAATTTTTAGACAACATTAGGGTCAAGAAAGTGTTCACTCGTTTCATTGATTCTACAATAATATTATATCAGCAACATAGTTCTCGAAATTCAACAAGAAAACTCGCAATTACTTCCTTGACTCCATCATCGGTTCCGCCGTGCTGTAAATAAACATTTTAGCCTAAATACTTCGCCACCATTCGTCCCTGAACCATCAACGAACCGTTTGACTAGAACCATCTCAATAAATACCTTTCCAAGAACGCCCTTCTTGATCCAAACTGTATTCCATTTAGCAGCAAAATTGTGACACTAACAAACCTACGCATTTTACTGTATTTTCCAAAATTGAACAAACACCACCACCAGTCCGCAGAAGCGGAAAGAATGAAACACACTCGCCAAAAAATAAAGAGAAAAATCATAAAAAGTTGTCACGCAGAATCCCTGCACGTGGCGCTCAACAATAACAACAGCAACACTTCCCGTCTCCCCCTCCTTGGAAGTAACAGTCGAAGAGAAATGTTTGTCGCATTCCGACAGCCATTACAATTAATCTTCGACCACGGTTCGCGTTCCCGTGCAGCAGTTTTCCGTTGGCCACAGCTGTGCGTCGACCGTGGGCACAGGACAAACGGCGCGCGTGAATAAACCGAAAGGCAAGCGCTCCCGATGCTCTTTGCCTGCTGTTCTACCCAGCAGTAGGCGACGCAATGTTTGCCAGTGGGCGAGCTTGGAGTCCCTGCATACCTTACACAGTTTGGTGATTATTGTGAGTGAATCTGTGGGTTTCTTTCTTTTCTTTTGTTGTCATTTTTACCCCCGGTCAAATTATAATTCCAGAAATCGTATACTTTTTGCACCCTAAATGCACCTAGCCTTTGACCCTTCTGTAACATTTTATACCTATAAGCTGTCAAAAGCAAGCCGCCCAAACGTTTAGTCACTGTTTGTGGGCATCGATTTTAATCACCAAAGAACAAACCAAATATGCTTACCATTGTCCGCGAGCATACTTTAGCCGTCTAGACCGCGTGGTCGTCCGTAACCCACAAGTCTTTCCAAAACATTATACTTTCCTTGGTTGAAATTCGTACCTGCTTTGTGTGAAACCTGATAACAGGAAAGGAATACTTCTCGCACTGCCAAAGAAAAGACAAGTGGTCCCGCCATTGCAACCGTTCCAATTTAGTGCCGCAAAAGAGTGGTACCGAATAAGAAAAGCAAAACAACGCTTCGTTTTCCCCCTTTCCACGTAGAGAGCAAAAGCGTACAGCCAACAGCACAAATGAGATTCCAAAATGACCAATCCGCTTAAGCCAAAACTGGCGCCTCGTCCCCTTACCTCCAGCCTCGTCCCGGTTGCCTTCGTGTTTTGTTTCGTTAAGCGTAATTTATGACAACCCGGAGGACATTGTCCTGACATCCATCGTGGTCCAGCCAGAGGGTGTGGTGAACGACGAATCAGCACGCACAGAGAAACACAAAAATGTAAAAGAGCACACACTCACACACACACTGACCCAAACACGCCGGGTATCATTGCCCATGTACACACTCACGTATTATGCTACTGTGGAGTGGTGCCGTTTTGTGGCCAACTAAAGGTTTTCCCGAACTAAATCAGAACGTTCCGCGCTACTTTGCTCGAGGGCTAAGAAAAGGAATAACCAGGATTGGAAATGAGAATCCGTGGTGGAGAGGAAGGGATTTTGGAGGAATGGAAGAGAAGGATCGTTTTGGTGGTGGTGGTGGTGATGGTGACGTTGACTCAAAAAACAAAACCACCAAGCGCTGCTTAAACAAACGGACAGTTAACAGAAGAACCACACCGGCGGCCGTTTTCGAGCTAGGGGCGGAGAAGGACCAAACCCTGCCTCCACCCCCACTAAACGAAAGGGCTGGATGAGGTACGATGAAAGATGAAAAAAAAACACCTGTCCCTACCCGGCAGCATGATATCGCAAATAGAAAAGCCTTTTTTCCAACCCTCCCTTTGCCACTTGCACTGGGTGACGTTTCGTGTTTTGCTGGTGAGGGATGACGTAGAAGGGGTGTTAAAGGGAAACGAGAAAACGCCCGGTGTGTGTGTGTGCGGCTTCCACGTAAATCTGAAACCATTTTTCAAACCCATGGCCCCGTTGCTCCATTAATGGTTTTCAGCACTTAGGCGTGCCTCGGTGCCTTTGTTCGCCGTGGCGTCCGTGCCGTCACTGCTGGCGAACCACCCGAACTCCCGAGAGAAAGGGGGCTAGCTGAAGTATAAACGCATATAAACGACCAGGCATCGCCGGGCTAAGGTGTAATCAGTACGGCGTAGGGAAAGGGGATTAGCCGAACCGCCGAGCCACCGACGTTCAACCGTTTTGCGGCGCCCGAATCTAGAGGATTGTATTTTCCCCTCCTCTACCCCGTCTTTGCGACGAGATTCTTCAACCACCCGTACCTACCCTGCATGTCTCATGATAACTAATGCAACCACAACAGCTAAAAAAACACCAACTCAGTCAGAGAGCTGAGCAGCGTACGATTTTGCCAAAAGCCATCGAACCAAAGCCAAATACAAGGGCTAGTTTAGCGTACATACACCACGCAGACCTGAGGCTCGCTATCCGCTTATCCGCATCCGATGTTTACCTTCACCAACCCTTGCGCCACAACCGAGGTGGTATTTTGAACGGGGAGGCGAAAGCAACATACACAACAGAACTGACAGTGAATAACCAACCCCTTTTTTCAGCGAACGGTATACCTTTCACCTGCTCGCTGGAGATGGACTCGCACCGGTAAAACGGGAGCGGAAGGGGATTTCACGCGGCATTTCTTTTCATGCAAGACATTAGCCCGTGTCTCTTTTCTATCCTTTTCTTGGCAAACACACTCCAAAGACACCCGGGGAAATGTATGCGCTTCCCTTATCAAAGGGGGAAACCAAAGCCCGAATATTAGCTTCATTTACATTCTCGACTCAACTCTACAGTGCGGTCGCTTGTCGAATGACCTTAAAGTGGCGGTAGGAGTTAGTAGCATATTGATTTCAGCCTTTCCGGTTTTGTCTGTCTTGTTAATCTTGTAACACTATATTAGCTCCTCTTCATTTGCACAATCTTAATGTACTTTTGAAGCACAGCTTGTGCGATGAAGGTTTGGATGATTCGTTCATTTGTTTTCGACCATTGAAGCTCGAATAAAAAATTAACATATCAAACAAAAAATCGATAGCTTAAGTATTCAAGTTTTAATTGAATCCAACCATAATTATACAATTTGGCTTCCATGTCATTCTAACAATAATATTCCATAAACCATTAAGTGTCCTATTAATTGGTATGTTGGGATCGTGATATTACAAAACATTGGCATCAACTGATGAATATTTAATTAAAAAATCAAACATCTGTTGTCGGCATAAGGCTTCCAGTAAGTGCGCAACAATTTTCCATGAAAAATCCATCGTTCAATGAGTTAATGGCTCTCATATACTCACAAAGCGAAGAAAATTAACTTTTAATCAACATTCTCGTTCACGCCTCGCCCAGAAACATTTTCCGATGATAACACCTTCAGGCGAAATGTAGCCCAATCTATCGATCGAAACGCGCTTCAACAAAGACAGTACATTACCATCACCCCAGGCAAATGGAAGTGTCTTTAGCACACCTTTCAACGCATCACTTTATTATTTTATTTTTTTATCGATTCTCAATTATGTGTTAAAAAAATACCGGGCTCGTTCTACGTTGTCTCATCTAATTCAATCTTGTGTCAGATGCGCTTGACATCTAAACACAACAGTCTCGTGCTTAGTGCGGCAGTACGCTATGGAACTAATGAAGGCACTAATTGGAATTTAACAATGAAATACCTTCTCCATCGCACCGGTTCCTATCGACAATCCGTTTGATGTACTCTCACTGCTTCCGTAAGCCCAAAAATCAACTGAATCATTTATTGCGCTGAAGCTGTATTCCTAAAACACGTTCACACACACTCTTCACTTGCCATGCCCGCTGGCGATGAGAAGCGTGCATCTGGCGTGTTTTAGGGATAGGTGCTAGGCTTTTAGTTTTACCTTTGGTAAGGTGACTGGCAGCAGTGCGTTTATACGCCGTTCCGTTCAATGCCTTTGGCCAGTCAACATGAAATGGTTCCATTTAGGAAGGGTTAAAGTAACAAACCAGGTTTTAATAGATGGAAATCATCTAGAACAAGCCTACAAGTGAAGGCGTGTTTGCTACTCGCTGCTGAATAATTCAACGAGGTTCAGGGTGTATAGAAGAACGTGCGGAAATGTTTTCTTGAGGAAAGGTAAGAAAAATAGGCCCAATTTTACCACTGGATCAAGAATTTGAATGTTCTAAAAGCTATTCAATGAATTCAAACCCTAGTTTCTGAGCATCTTTAATCAATGCAGATAAATATACTTTTCTGTTCTCTCTTTTTGACGTGTGAAAGATTATTTCAACTATTGAATAATACATAAAACAGATTTAGATGCCTATATTCGAAATGTAACGCTCATTTTACTATTGTTTTCAATTTCAAATCATCTATTTTTCTTTCCAATGGTCTTGCACAATCAAAGAGCTAGGAAGATTTAAGGAAAGGTTAAAATTAAAATTCGTTACTATTTTAGAATGACTTTCTAACCAAATCCAACAAAATATTCTTTCACTTATGCTTATTGAACTTTACGAAAATCTCTTTTCAAACAATGTATAACACTATCTGTTCACCTCACGATAAGCGAGACAAAAAAGTGCCAAAAACTCATCAGTTAGCAATCGTGTTTTATATGACGTAGTGAAAATTACGTCCCACCTAAAAGGAGCAACGTAAACCAGACCACCGCTCACACAACTCCTTTCGCGTTCTTGCAAATGAAAATAAGTTTTTTACGAAAGAACGAAGCTTGAAAGAAGTTTTACGTGTGAAAACAGGGGTTTAAATGACGTTGAGCATACATATACAGTCAACCTACCCGTCAAAAAACGTGTATGAGCTTTTTTTCTCGCACAGTTAATTAAAACAACTTTTACGGGACTGCGCGATAGTAGCACTTGCATGAGATTTGAAGACTCAGCATTCAACCAAGACACGGGGGAAAAATTTGTTCCACAAAACTTTCCTCTCTCGCACAGGCAGCGTGCCCGTGGGGTAATTTCATTTTACATCGTGTTTCCCATGCTCTAAACTCTGTCAAATAACACGCAAACACAACTTTAATACACGCTTCGTAGCAAAACTTGGTAAACAAAAATTGTGTCAACACTTCGTAGCATAAAGAAACCAGTGTAAAGCTTGAGAAGATAGCAAAGATTTTTTAATTTAAATTTCCAACATTGCACGAAAAAAACATTCACAAGATTGATACTTTCACCACCGAAGTGGACAGACAACATTCGACCCCATCGTCAGGATGTAAACATCAAACACCGCTCAACAGACATGGCTACCGTTCATTATCTTCGACAAAGTGATCAACAGTAATTAACCTCACCGCCGCACACTCACTTTCAGACACTTTTATGTTGGTACGTCGGAAAAGTTTGCTTCCAAACCTGTTGATAGTGTGCGGCAAACTGACAGGCGTAAAAGTTAAACACAAGTTCTGCCATTACCTGAGCGCAGTTTTCCAACTAGGCGTGAAATCAATTAACGTCTTTGTGATTGATTTGAAACGTTCCTCTTTTTTACTAGCCACACTTTGGGAAATATTTCGAAACATTTTTTTCTTCTGTATATTAGCTTTTGATGAGTTGGAAGAAGTCGTCACACCATGCTGCATACGTAAGACCCAGAGAAAGAAAAAGGTATATGCTCAACACCCAGCTTGTCTTGAGATTATAAACATCCTACTATTAAAGCAAATCAATCGATTTTTAGTTTTAAAGTCAACCATTCCAAACCAAATTTCTCAGCCATCCAAAAAGCTCCCTAACCCGCTCGTCTCAAAAAACACATTCAATCATTTCAACTTTTGCGTCAGATCTGACGAGGGACGCAGTTAATTTCCTTTTTTGAATTCCATTTCCTTTCTGGTGAACTACCGGACGGAGCCAGTGCCTGATTAGAACGAACAGGCAATGGAATTAATGGTTTGTGATCTAGTTTTGGATGGCATGGTGGTGGTAGCGGAGGTTGGATGATTTGTTTTCTCCGATTTTCTTGTCTGTTGTTTGGCTAAAACCTTCCAAGGCCAAAAGGGTTTTGTGTAGGTGTCAGTTTCATGTTCCATCTAAAGTGTTAAAGTGGAAAGAAACGTTCTCAGTACGAGTAACAGATCTTCCAAAAGACTTTCTTTACGATCAAAGCATTTCAGTGAAGGGCAGCCGTTTTGCAACCATTTCAAATTAACAAAAGTGTCCATCTCTACTGCAATTCTCCGGCAGCACTGCAGATGACGTTATCTAGAACGTTCAAACGACAGGTAAATTGCACTTTCGCTCATCAGACTGTTTCCATTATCTCACCACAGGTGCTGCAATCGAGTGCAGAATGGTCTTTGGGGTTGAATATTTTTGTGCGTTTCCCTTCAACACAATCGAAAAGATGCTATCGCTCTCTAGCTTATGCTTGAAGGGATCAATTGCAAAGATTAAACTGATTGAATTCGACGATAATGCGATCCGAGACTGCACACACAGCAGCAGAAAAGACATTAAAAATCAATTCCTCCTTCCCTCTGATGTAACCATCTGGATTATACCGTCTGGGGATGATTACTTTGAAGCTTGCAAAATGTTTTCTGATTTTATCTTCATTGCTCTAACTGTTCGGTTCAGCGAGCATGATGCTGACAGGCTGAAAGCATGTTGCGCGGATCGGAGATTAAACTGATGCCATGTCTTTGCGGGAGTCGATTATACATCGGTTTTAAAAATCGTGCAATAGTTTATTATTATATTTTAAATCGTTTTTTATTTATTTGTAGCCCCGGGTAAGAAATTATTTGAGTAACTATTCATCGTTAAATCAAAGCATTCGACAATCAACATACTGCATAAGTGACACGATGAAAACTAATCCAAAAAAATGCTCATAAAACACATACAACAAATACGTACCCCGATTTTGTTTTCTCCAAATTTACCGACATTTCTGCTCCATTTGACAATACTGCATAAAATACAACCATTTTGCACACGATTCTACCATAACAAATCTAGCTCAACTCCATCCAACCCCATACCATGACCGTTCAACCGTAACCGCTTTAACCTGGCACTACCTAGAACTCGCTGTACCCATAACTTCGCCGTTAATTTCTCATACATATCGTACATTGCTTTCCACTGCAGTGTTACGGTAACAGTTTTTGAAGTACGCTCGTCGAGCATAACTCCAAAATCTGAGCCTACGCTCCCACACGTTGCCGCAACTTTTGGATGACTTTTTTTGGCGTTCGACGATGTTTTTTGCTTTTTCGCTAAAATGTCGCTTCGCTTGGCGCTCATCAATTGTGCAAGGGGTAGTTAAAAAGCGGAATCACTTCTGCAGAAAACAAAACAACATCCTACATACACGTTCGCGATACTGTAGCGTTGTAAAAACGTAGAGGTGAGCCATATCCGTGCCCATCCAACCATGGTGACCCATTTCGTAGTTTCGTCCGATGGTGAATTAATGGAAATGGTTTGCTTCGATTCGGTTGACGGTGTCCAGAAGGGCGCCAGTGCCCGAAACGCTTCCTTTTTTTTTTTCTTTTCTATGCCAGGTTCCTAAGCCCAAACGCCTGTGGGTGCAAAACGTTTGCAGCTTACAGTATGTGCCATACACCCACGCTTGCTCTCGCGTTGTAACGAATTCGTTTACCACCGTACCGTAGTTTGGCTAACCGCTCACCAACAGTGTCGAGCGGTTATTTTGCCTGCTACACCTCGACCTATCTCAGTCCATGTAAAATCATGTTGGTGAGGTATTTTGACGTCACTGGACGTGCAGCAGCGTATACAGGTGCACCTGCCATTCGCAATCAGGAAAATAGGACACCAAATTTGCCGAGATTTTTTGTCATCAACTTTTAACCGTCTCTAAAACCCTACCAATTGATTGATCACGCACAGCACAGCAAATGTGGTACAAAAAAAACACGTATACAACTTCAATAAATAAGCGTTACAATGTATGCTATTTTACATAGTCAGAATAAAAATTTTATGCTTTTTCGTACATAGTCAGAATGAAATTTTGTATGATGTATTTTACTGACATTGATCCAGCTCTCCAACAATTCTGCAAAACGAGATTATTTGCTAAATTTGCAGAAGATAGATGATTAAATCCTATTCCATCGCTTGATTCTTCTCATCAAAGTGAAATCCTGCTATAGGCATCGCTGGTTCATGTTTCATTCCACATTTCATCGTAAAATTTTTCGCTAAAACAATATTCACTGAACATTTTTCGAGGAAATTCATCTTTTCATTTTCTCATGCATTAACCACAAAGCACGATTATATGCTAACAAAAAGCTCTTGTGTCTTTAAACGATCCTATTCGCTCTCACAGTATTGCATTGTGAAATAATGTATTAAACTATTCCGAATAATGCTAGCGATAGTCCATTTGAATGCCTACCAAACAAATGTGATGTTGTGTTAACCATACTTTGCATACAATTAGCCAATGAAAGATATCTCAAACAATTTAACATTTTATTCTATCCAAATATTTGTAGCGACAGGTTTAGCGACAAATCAAAATTTCCTTGAAATGGAGGCGCATGGTACACCACAAGTAGTGTTTTGTTGTGGCTATAATTCCATTCAAAATTGAAACGACACAAATAATGGCACTGTTTGCTGCTCTGACCGATTGCAAATCACACAACTAAGGATGCGTAATGCGTACAATAAACTTCACCCTCGTCATGGATATTTCATGATCGGTGAAATTAAAATACTTTGTCCACATAACACCCGAACCCTAAAGCCCACTCACTTTCATTTCCACAAGTTTCATATCAGTTAGCGCAGCACCAACCGCTACCCACTTCAATCGAGTTCCTCGAATTGAAATTCGATCGAATGATTAGCGATATCTAAGGCCCCTTTTTACTGCTGACAGTTGAAACCGGAGCAATGCTTTTTACCTCCGGTACCATCTCGAAACCCGGTGATGATGAAATATGCTAATGGTATTTTCGACCCGAAACCAATCTCACTGTCGGATCAAAAACGCCTTAAAAAAAAGAATGACACTCCACAGCACCGCAAAACATTCCAGGTCACTTTTTTATTTTCCAAACCGTCCTACCATCTGGCGTCCAGAGGTTGGGTTTGCCCGATCAATTCCGCCAGCAGCGCAAGCATTATTCAAATTCAAACGCACAAACGGCACCCAAAACGATCGTACCGAATCAAACCCACTACTGACCACCATTCTGGCTGGACTGGCCCTTTCTTACACCGACTAACACAATGGAAAGTGACTCGAAATTGATTTCCGAACAAAACCTCTGACCGATTCCGGTACCGGTCGGATGGTAGCAGCAGGTGCTAATGCTTTTCTTTTTTTCTTTTTGCATTGGTTCATTCCCTTTTATGTCGCTTCTGATTGTTGCAGGTGTAAAATTGTCGGGACGAAACCCAAATGCGGTAATCCGATTAAAAGTTGATCTTTCCTACGCTGATGTCTGATCGTGAGCCATTGCTTCGAACGAGTCTCGTATCTTCATGCAGGTAAAGGTTGATTATGGAAAGCAGCACCAAGGGGCAAATGAAGCAATCAAACGTGTTCATGTTGGACTATTCGGTACGTTTATGGCAACCTCCGTTACACAAGTTTAATTGCTGTAAAAAAGCGTAGGGATGTCCATTACAAATACAAGTACTTTCATAAAACTTTTAGAATTCCTCTTTTATCAATAACTTTTCTCACACAACCCTCTGCTACCAGCAATATAGAGGGAGCTTATCACTTTTAAATAAGCCAAGCTTAACTTTAAAGCTTCACACCTCAATTCGTATCAACACTTACTCTTTCCTAATAGACCGATAGAAAAACACATTTTATGGAATCTTTTTTATGATACTTCATCTGTAGCCCTATTTACACATTCTAACTATTGGAAACTTGCAAATAATGGAGCGAAAACAGCTTTTAAGTCAGCATTGTGGACATGGATTTGGAGTAACACAAAAAATACAGAAAGCTAAACAACATATGCTTTCTGGTGAACATGTTTTCCAGCCCATCTACTTGTTTTCCCACGGGACTGCTAATCATCGCTTCTCGGGAAAGTTTCACCTAGTTGGGAAAGGTTGCATACAGACGAAGCATAAAATCCCATCCAATCCAACTACCGACATCGCATCGCTATGAAAACATTTCATCCTACACACTTACACTCGTAAAAAAATCTCTCCAAACTGACAAAACATCACACCTTTTTACTTCATCCTTTCCACCCATTCAAAGATGGACACATCGTCTGCGAAAGTTAATGCTATAATTGAAAGTGGATAATGGATTGGAACTTTTGCGCTGTTCAAACCTGCTCGAAAAGAACCGCAAAACCATGCACAATTCGGTTTGGCAATCCAAAGTTTTCTGTTTTTATCTCATTTTCATGTTCACCGTCCTATTAATGATGCTGTTTTGCGAAATCGGGAGTATCGTGTTTGATAAGCAAGCTCACGCCTTCAAGCTAAACACCCAAAGGCGCTTCCCGAGAACGGACCTGCTGAGGATCACAGACCCACCGAACGAAAACATATTTAATTACGCGCTTAAGCTAGGTGGTTCTCTTTTTTCGGAACGTTTCAGTTTATTTTTCTTGTTGCTGTGTTCTCTCAAACGCTACATCAACTCAGTGAAGGAGAAAATGCTTCGTTGCGTCGGCGAATGGAAACTTTCTTTTCGTATAGTGCGGGAAGTTTGACCGACGAAACGATGGTCTAATTGGCGTACTATTAATCGTCGTTTTTTCGTAGGTAACCTTTTACAAAAAAAACTCTACAGACAGCACCACCAAAATGGTGCAATTATTGAACACTTGTTCTGACCATTCATCAACTGCAAGGACGTTCCTAGGATTCTGTTGGCTATAGATTAATTCAATGTATTTGAACTGCAAGACATCCACATGGCGTGAACATTTATATCACAAACTTTAAACATTAATAGATTTTTTCTGTATAAAAATTAAATTGACTCATTATCACTTTCACTGAAAAATCAATTATTCAATCTAGTGCCCTGTAAGCATTAAACAGTTCCCAAATGGTTCCAACATAAAACTCAAATAAGTATTATTAACCTTAAAAAATACATCCCAAAGCCGTGACGCTGGCCCTTGCAAAACACACGTCCTCAAGTCATCCACGTGGACCAACCCACTGGCGCAACTGCTTCCGTGCACCGAGAGATGAACGATGCTTGGTGGTTTTACTGTTTACGATTCATTTGCATTTAAATTGCCCATGTTTCTTAGCCATACCTGACTCCATCCATCCATCCATTCGACGCACCATCCAAACGTCTTGCGATGTTGGTCGGTGGTGTGAATTATTGCCTTACCGCAACGATTACCGCCGAACCACTGGCTGCGCCCGAACCACAACACTTCCAGCGCTGTTTTAGTCGCGGCGAGGAAAATTCAGCCGATAGCAATCATCGCCACAATCGCCCATTAGCTCGAGCAAACAATCCGAGGCGGCGGCACTAAATAATTTCAGATAAATGAGAAAGATGTCTCGCGCGCTTGGATGGTCCGACGGGCTAGCGCCGGTTGTGCCTTGGTCACTGACACACAAGGGTATCTGACCATGTTTCGTAATGTAATTTCCCTCGCAAGCTAGGCTGACGATGGTTCGCGAACCACGCACCAAAACGAGCCACGTGTCTATCGCGATGGATTGACTTCTCATCTAGCGACTCATTTCGTTCCCGCT
Source organism: Anopheles merus (assembly GCF_017562075.2). NCBI lineage: Eukaryota > Metazoa > Arthropoda > Insecta > Diptera > Culicidae > Anopheles > Anopheles merus. Next base: position 483,726 of record NC_054084.1, read on the forward strand.
GGCACGCCCGAAAACGGCTCATCGTGTATTACTGACCTCATCATCGCTGTGAACAACATCACTGACTGGCACTTCTTGCCGAGCAACGCGGAGTTTTGTCGATGGTATCGCTGCCGGGGGTACAAGCTGCCTGTTTATGATGCGCCACGAATAGGTTGAAGCTGCCCACCCAGAAACGATATCGTTATGTTTGTGCGAAGAATCCCGTACAATAATTTTGTTGTCCTTTTGTGTAGTGTGTGTGTGTGTGTGTGTGTGTGTGTGTGTGTGTGTGTGTGTGTGTGTGTGGGTGTGAGAGAGAGAGAGAGAGAGAGAGAGAGAAAGGAAGTGAGTGTACATTCCTGTTTTTTCTTCCTTATTTTCCTGGTAAGATGTTCATTAAATTCGCATGCTATGAAAGCAAAACAAACTCTCTAATCGCCAGTCTTCGGTTTCTTTATTGATAATAAAGCGTTTTTTTTGCAACAATGGAAGCTAGCGTGTAAATGTTTGAACTTTTCTTATTAACACTATCGCTTGACACATAAGTTCAACAAATTTGATTTTGCATGAAACTAAAGATTTTTTCATCTAATAACTCCATCTAATTCATGTATTATTAGAAAGTCAGAGTTCCTTCCTAAAGTTGCTGTTCTAACGTTTAACGTGATCTACCATCTTTTACCATCAACTTCTCTTCTGGGCTTTGATCTACGTCGTTAAATGCAACCACCCAGATGGCAACGTCTGCTCATTTACAAACCAACCGGTGAAAATAATGACTACATCTCATTTCCCTATGACTTTTGGTCTTATACCGAGCAGGATCAAATGCATTACTTATCCCCAACGGAAATACCCTATCTTTCCTAACGTCTGTGACTCGTTTGGTCCGGAAATGGACCAAAAATAATAGGATGCGGCTGTGAGTTTGAGGAAAACAAACTCCCGTACCAATCAGACCAACGCACAAATTGCTTTTCCCTGCAGCGTTGATGGTCGACATTCGCTTTCAGCTGGTCATCATTAGTTGCACCAAACTCCCAGCAAAGGAGCATCTTCCCGGTTCGTACTATTGCAGTCGAAGCTAGAGCAACGGATGCGTTGAAATGGATTGACCTGTAAGTAAGATTCAATTTATCCTTTAGGTACTTAATCAACATATTCGAAGAAACATACTTATTCAACATAACATTCAAGAGGATGGCTTAATTAACTTATGACTCGATTCATGATGCATAACCGATACCTACGAGACACAAAGAAAAGCAATTATGATTCGCAACGTTTCACCTCCACTGAAGGCCTTTTTATTTTGCTTTGGTAATCAAACTTACCACCAACGTACAACCATAACCGTAAATTCCACATCCGACGGCTGCTTAATTAATTTCAATATTTACCAACACCTAGGATTCACCCGTGCGGTAAAACTCCTCGTCAAATATTACATCTAACTGTTACCAAACAAGGTGCTAGACACCGTTTTTCTGGTGTAGGAAAATAAAGCAAATGAAATTGTACCTTCGTACCTGGTCGCAAACTGTTCTGGACGCTCATGATTTGCTACTACTGCTGCTGCGTCATGTAAAAGTTGCCTGTTCCGATTTCTTTTCCGCTATATATTCAACAACCGCAATTTCATTATTTGAGCGTTTCAAATTCATCACTCACCATACACGCAAACACGCAGTCCCGCTCGGCCCATCAATTGCACTGGCCACATTTTTCCCGCAACACTGAATACACGTTTGGGAGAACTCGGTTGATATGTAACAACGCGCTAAAATTTCAATGAAACTAGCAGCCATTTAACAAGATAAATGCTCCTACAGTGTGTGGTTACTATGGTGATGTACAAAGAGAGCGAGAGACTGAGAATGAGGGAGAGAGATAGAGCGAGGTTCAGAGTACAGCAGGACGATGGCGAGACAACTTTCCATTATACACGCTACTTAAGTCTATTCTTTCTTCGGAACCACGTGGTGCTACATTGTCGTCCCTACATTTGTACTCCCTACTGTAGCTGAGTTGAATGTGAATGAATGAATGAAGTGAATAATTTATGTCCGTTGACGTTCGACTTACCGCTCACCAACACCAGCGACCTTGGGCGAGGTACGGAAGCGCAAATCATCAACACAAAATGCACATTTGAACGCAAGCACGCACTCACTTACAGACACACATGCTGGAAAGTTGTTTTCGTATTCTCCACGTCTCTAGTCCTTTTTTGTGGGAAAAACGGTACCTTGACCCGAGAAAATTGTACATAACAAAACCAGGAAGGAAACAAAACAACAAAAAATCAACCCACCCGGCCACTTGAAAATGAAATTAGGGATCCGGCAAATAATTTGGATAAATTATGGCCGATATAAATTAAATTGAATGTCGAAGAAAGCTGTCGTTTCACAAATTAAAAACCTTTTCTAACAACCACTCGTTCGTCTTGTAAACGACGAACGCAAACGAAGCGAGGTGAAATGGACCTAAAATGAGAACCAACGCTCAAGGGCTAGAAAGCGCCAACACACACATACAACACATTTCCCTGACAGCATGTCTTGAAACTGCGGAACGGAAAATTTTACCACCACCACCAGTCATGGACGGCACTGAACGGACTGCGGAAAATCACTAAATCAAAAACAAATCGTGCTGAAAGGATGCTCCGATGCGGGACGCACTTTACGCTTCATCGACGTGGTTTTAAAAATGGCTCACGGCACTAGATATTCATAACTTCGACCAGAAATCATCATTAAATATAAATGACTGACAGCAAATTATCCACCCGAAGGACTGGCGGATTGGGGGTTTTAAATCCTTGACAACGGAAGCGTAATTTAGTATGAGTTTAATTAATTGCAGCAAAGGCTATACATTATCAGAATGCGTTAAAGTAGCGCCTAAAACCCCGCCCATTCCAAAATTAAGTGTTTTAATGGGTTGAAGTCTCCCTCAAATGAGCTTTATCAACCTTCAAGTGACACAATATTTATGGGCTAGCTTCAACGATTTGGTTAAATAAAAAGGACTGTTAATGTACTCAATGTTTTCCAATTGTCCTACCCTTTTTATTTTCATTTAATTGTTCATTAGAACAATGCAAATAACCCAATCTAAAAAACGCGACAAAAAGTAGTTCAGACGTTGATACTTCTACTACAATAAACACATACAATTATTATTTGAAAGCTGCTTCTTTTACACAAAAACATTTATAAATAAGCAGGAATTTAATATTGCTGTAATGTGATGCATTTGCAAAGGCAATTCAACCCTAAAATCAATTCAACCAGAACCATTTTCAAGAAACGCTTCCTACAATCGCGATTCTTGTCATCCAAAATATTTGACAGCATGTCATATAAAGCTCACCACGCAACCCAAGCTTAACATTATGACCCGCCCTACCCATCGTGTACCGCAACATCTGACAAAAGTGTGTGTGATTTTTTTATCTTTCCTCCCGGTATCCGTCAATCCTAAGCAAACCATGCCAAGGGCTCGGCTTTCCAGCTCTTCCGTCGATGGTTGTGGGAAAAACTTTCAACCATGTCACCTTTCCCATCGCAAGCTAAACGAGCTACCCGTCTAAGTTAAATAATAATCTTTACTCCAAGTTTAACTTACCGGCAGGACTTTAGTTTACCTATCCTAGGATAAACGTTCCCACGCACCACACCCATGTGTGTACCCTCTTCGAGTGTTTCGTACCCTTTTCGATAGATGAACTGTACTATAGGCTTTATAACAAAAAAGCAGAATCCACAGCTTGCTATGCTTGCATTACACCGGTGTGTATGTGTGTGCGTGCGCTATAGGTTTTGCATTTCCGAGTCCATGCACACCCTTCCTCCCCCACATCACACAAACCCACGAGAATTGCAAAACCAAAAGAATGCTGAAAGAAAAATCAACATGATGAGGCGATCCAGAAAGTTAAATTTCCCACACACACACTAATACACATATATTTTCACCCAGCGGAGTAATAAGCAACGAGCCTGGTGCAAGCAAAGAATAAACTTTTCGTTTCTCGACAAAGTTGCCGTGCCACCCGAAACTTGCCGACAGTTCTTAGCCATGTACACACCCGGGGAAGCATAAATTGGCTTACCCGGGGTACTCCAGGCGCTGCTGCAGTGATTTCGCCCGGCGACTGCAGCCCTCAGTCGCCCGCGCTGTTTGGACCTGCTTGTTTCACTTCCGGTATGGCTGGTAAATTAAATTTTCAGCCGTGTTTGCATACTCTCTGCACCGCCAGTGAAGGTTGCGTGGTGCTGATGGTGGTGCGTGGTTGCCATGCTCGGATGTTTATGATATCGCCGTCCACAGCACTCCGCCACCGGTCGGGACAGCATTTATAATACCTGCCTCGGGGGCCGCTTGGCTGTGTCGACAGGACCTGCCGTCAATTTGACGCCAACTTTAGCAACATTCAATTTTCAAGCCTCCCAAGCATCGCTCTCTCTCTCTCTCTGTTTCTCTCTCTCTCTTTCTCTCTCTCTCTCTCTCTCTCTCTCTCTCTCTCTCCCACTTGATCGGATTTCGCAATCAGTTCGCGTGTGTTTGCTCGCTACTCTGCCGTATTAATTAACGGTAGCTAGCGGGCGTGTTGTTGCGTCGTGTGTTGTTCGTTTATTAAAACCAATTTATTGGACAACGATAGCTTATCGTGTGTCTACAGGATGAAATTGAATATCTAAAAACTAATTGATTGAGCTGTTCGCCTTGTTGCTTTTAGATTGTTCGATCCGTTTGCTAGATAGCTTCGCTGGCACACGAGTGCATTAATGTCACTCCAATCATACATCAACGGTCGCTTTTTCTAGCTTGATCTATTTATCAGGAAAATGTTTGATCCCATCCTAAATACAGGTCTTTCAAAGCCAAGAAATGTAAGTTGCCAAAGATACTTCAAACAGCTTCAACTTTCAACCAGTAGTCTATATTCTAAGACGACAAACCATCCAGTCAGCGGATCAACTCAGCATCATTCGGTCTGGACAGCGACAAGATAACAAAATTCAATTCATTCCCCAAGGTCTTCCTTCCTATCTCCGCTTTCTTCTCCGTTCACAAATGACTCAAAAGGTCGGCTAAAAGTAGCCAAACGACAGTGAAAGCAGTTCACTCACACACACACACACACACACACACACACACACACACACACACACACACACACACACACACACACACACACACACACACACAGATGGATAAAAAAATACTCCCGAACGAAATGATTGAATTAAAGAGTTGAGAATGATTTTATCGGACTTCAAAAGAAATTACGCTTTTCCAATATCAACAATTTAATCAACGGAGAAACTTGCTCGGTCGCTAGACCCTTTCGCCTAAAACCAGACGCACTACGAGCACGGCGCGTTCTTAGCCCTTTTGTTGCTGTCGTTCTACCCACAATGACCAACTTTCGCCGAACTCGGCGAACTCCTTTTAACCAACGAAAGCCTCCAGGGAATGTTACCCGGAAATGTTCCAATAAAATAGCGAACCGGGCAAAGAAGGAAGAGACACTACTGGAGCTACGGGAGAGTAATGAGTGTAATTATCCACTGTAGAAAAGCTTATCGCAAGAAACACTAATGATAGCGGCGCTAAAGAGACGGACGGGCACGGGCAATCGCCAAGAAGCTTTCCGAGCAAAGTTTTTAGCACCACCAAGAAAAGAGCGAGCAAATGGTGGCTTTGTTTAGGGAGAACAAGAGGTTGCCATTTTCAACAATTCATACAGCCATTTCTAGGTTTATTTTGTGGTTTTATAAACATTCTTCCATCAGCTGATTGTTACAAGTTTTCGACAGTAAGAAGCACCAAATTTTTCGTTTTTACTTTACGAACTAGAGAATGAGCTTCTCTAGCCCATTCTAACCGTTTGAACTAAAATTACAAAAGTTCTCACTTGCCCTCAGCTCTGTACTATCAAACCTGATCGAATACAAACAAAAGCTTGCCTTTCTTCCACCCAACGCTCTCCGATGCTGCAAAAAGAAACGTAACGATGCCGCATATAAATCACACTCTTTTATCGAAACCCGTAATTTGTCCAGCAGGATCAACGACTCAGCTTACCGCTGCTTCTTTGTTGTCCAACCTTATGATCAAACACTGAGTGGCAGATATCGTTCCCGGTTCAACCCGCACCCCAACACCGCAGTGGTTTCTGTTTTTTCGAGGGCAGAAAAACAAACGCTCGTTTATTTTAAATTTTTGCTGCCTTGCCACACTGTCGACCTAGCCTCAGATTGTCAGCCCAAAGAGTGCTGACATTGTACCATCAGCGTGGCATGCCGATGGCGAATCGATTCAAAAATTCAAGCAGATATTGGACCGTTTCCACTGGGCCCCCTTTTGGTGCACGCTGTACCAGGCGCCTCCACCCAACCGTCACTATTATGATTAATAGTTGCTATCTGGTCCTAGGTTCGCCGAACGCTGCTAGTACATGAACGGACGGTTTCACCATGGTCGAAAAAACTAACCACGCCACTCTGTTATTCCCGGCTCACCAATTCGTCGTTACAAATTCGAGCTCAGTAGACTGTTCCCGTAGGATCGAGCTGCGGTATGGATGGGGAGGTTGCTCACAAGAACAGGGGATATAATCTGTACTTTGACATCTAGCGATGGCGTTCATGATGCTGCTAAAAGTCAATCCTGGCATAGATGACGGCAACGATGATGATGATGATGACGATAACTCTGACGCTCAAAGAAACCAACCAACTATTACGGAGTTGCTTGGTGTTTCTTCATCGTTCACTGGTAGTAGCTTAACTTTTCCTCTCCCTTTTCCTTCCCCTTGTCTTACAAAATTGAGTACCTCTAGAGCAACGAGTTTATACTTTGTGTCCCTTTTCTCCCGACTTTCCACGTTCATTCCATCGCAAAAACTTATGATTTCATTCACCGTCTGGACATATAAAATCGACGACAGAATCTGGTGAAAATCGGTTGCAACCCTATTGTGCGTGGTGACATATTCCAGTACCCGTATCCATCTCCACTGCTTCGGCAGAACCTTGACCGAGATTCCGTCGAATGTGAACGGCAATTTGTTACAACTGGCTGCTGATGGCGAAGCAGATGATGGTAAGTCATAAAAAGCCAATCAAAAAGAATGTTGAAGATTTGCTACAACCGCAACCAGCGTGAGAAGCGGATTGCCCGCAGCAGAAGCATCGACCAAACAGATGAAGCAGTTTCTACTCCGGTGCTTGACCACTTCAAAGCAGCGGTTACAGACTAAGGCTTTCAATAGACTTTGGGTAGATAGGTGACGCTCATTTCTGACGGTCACACTCATGTACGTTTTATTACATTTTGATTTTATTAGCCGAAAGGAAAGTACTTTTCAATCAGACGTGATAGACACAAGTCTTTTAGAGCCTTAATATTGAGTCATCTTGTTTTAAAGTCTGCTCATCTGTGCGGCCATAATAAAACACAAGAGCTCTCGTCAAGACGATTTCAACAACAATTACCTTTATAATTATTCCCAATTCATCATGGTCAAAGAATATACTATTGCGAACTCTACAAAAGAGAAATCAGTTAATGCTGTATAATCCACGACCCTGAAAAACTAGAACGATTTCATTTTATGTAAATCCAGGAAAAATATGTTCTCCATTCAGTGTGGTTTAATAAAATTTGATTGAATTCGAGGCACACCAGCCTAATCTACAATCCAGATGAAAAAGCACTGAAAATAGGGACAACATAAGAGGAACGAAGAGTATAAACTAAACACCATATTTTTCTCAAAAGCTCAAATTTCGAAAGGAATTTATCAATAAAGCGAAAAGCGGAAAATGGCACCAGGCCGCGACTACCATTCCTGGAAGAGAATAATAGAAATTTCACCCAACAACGAACTCTACCACGCGTAATAGGATTGAATCTCAATCAAGCGCCTCACGCGATGTGCAGCAAACAGCATTAAATCCCGCCTCCACGATAAAGACTAGAAACTCCATCCATCGCGCCCGTTGCCACCGAGAACCTTCCAAGACATCATCTATAAGCATTCGCTGTCCGTTCGGTGGACTATGAAAAATGGCAAAACATCGAATTCTACTTACGAGTGGCCCGGATCGGAATGCGTCGAACATTTCCATTCCTCCCTTACCACTACGCTGTGTGTGTGTGTTTCTATTTCTTTGACATGTAACCGTGACCAACTGCACAAGATCTTCGGTCCAACGGATTTGTCCAACCGTGAATAACGTGCGCTAGACGTACAGGCTGATTGAGATCGGATTACCGTAATGGCAGCCAAGCAAATGAAAGCAAATCGGGGAAAAATTAAGTCCTCGTACTCCACATCCCCCCCCCCCCCCTTTCCAGCAAACGGTCAGAGAGGAACGGATTACAGCGGCTTAGTTGTCACGGGTACTGTCAAAACTAGTTTCCCCCCTGGAAGGTCTATCGACGTTGACGAAAACGAAATTCATCCTCCTCACTCACCCGATCGGCGCTAATCCACTTACAGAGAATGAATGAACCTACTTTCTCACACAAATTGGTGGGAAAAATGGAGGTCACTTCAGAATGTCTTTGCAAATGATACACATCCACAACAGTATGGCAAACATTCACACATGCCACCCAGGAAATGGAAAATCCGTGTAACGATGAATCTTCTTGCAGTTACAGGAAGGACGATTTTATCACAGAAAACAGGTTCGATTACTGTTGCGGCCCTGCCCTGTTCATACCAAAATTCACACTTAAATCAATCGCTCATTAGCGGCTGTTACCTGTAGGAAACAGCTCCTCACAGTACCTTTTGCGTAATGTTACCCTAATCAATGTCAGACCAAACTTTGGCCCGTACAGCATGCGTATATTTTACGTTTCAAATTTCCTACCACATCCCAACACGATTCGGCTATCCCGTACAACCCGGTCCATCCATCGCTAAGGGTTCTCAAATAATTTGCTTACGATTCGTTGCCGCTTTTGGCAAGATCTAATGAATATTTAGTTAACGTTCCAACGCTTCACCGAAAACAAAAAAAAGTAGACTCCTAGTTCGGCAGCTAATAAATGGGTAAATTGCGCCCGTAAATGAGGGTACAATTTCTCATTACGTGGCGTTTTAATGAGATTGAGGTTGGTGTGAATGGCTTTAATCTTTGGTGAGATTGTGGGTTTACCGATCGCACGGAAAGAATGGTGGAGAAAGAAAGGGAAGTGTTCACAGCCTATAATATTAGCGTTAAATGGACGAAATTTTGTTTCGCTTGATTTGAATCCCATTTTTCTAACAGAAAACGTACCTGAGGATGGTTGAATTGTAGATAAAATAACTCAAGTGGAAGGATTCCAACTAAAATACATTAAAACTAAGGTATAGCCACATGGGTAAAATATTGAAAAAAGTTAATAAGGTAATAAAATTACTCACTTATATTTTTTGTTTAAATCTCAACTACCAATGCTTTCATTACACCCCCGAGAGGAATTTGTGCTTTCTAATCACAAGTGCTAATTTTATTTCCACTTTTCATTCCTACCATCTCACCACGTGAGAAGATCACAAAATAAGGCCAAAGTTTAAGCCATGCCGTGCCATGTCATGCCAGCCGGCACGCTGTCAAGAACCGAAATAAAACTGTCCATTTTAAATCCTCCTATTAAAATCTGACACCCATCTCTACTCCGAGCCGAGCTGTAGTTCGTGCTCTCTACGCTCCTCTACATAAACATAAGGCTTTAAGCATTGTATCAGCTGCAAGCCATTCCTCGCCTAGCCCTTCCCTACCTTATTGAGTCGCCCTAAAAGCTGTGGCGTTGTAAAGCACCTCATCCGGCACGTTGCGGTCCAAGATGCACCCCATCGACCGAGGACGCTTACTTACTATAATGTAAAGCACATTTTTCGTCCATTTTTATGTGCATGACCGCCCAGTGCTTGCTGCTACTAGCGCCAAACAACCCCCATCGGTCCTTCGGGCAACAAAATTTCTCCCCGAGTGCAGGAGATACTCTAGGGCGAAAGAGATTTAATGGCCAATGAGCTGTGTAGTCGGGAAGGTGGCTTTACGTTGTGGATGTACCGATTTTCTGGTTCTTTGGTTTGCTTTCTCTCCGCCAGGGTGGTTTAACATCAGTGTCCCTTACACAACTGTTACGATCTAGCGTAACCTCCCGGGACCGAGCGTTATAGGGGCACTTTTTTTGGAGGATGGGGATAAAACTTTATTTTTTCGTTCTCATCAACTTGTCCCACGCATCGTTTTGTGTTTACAAAAAAACATGTAGCGCAGCACTACAACTAAACAAGGGTTTGCTTCATTACGCGATTTTTTAGTGCCTCATGAAGCTCAAAAAGGCTCACCGCGCTTGAGCGTAAATTAATTTCGTTGCAACCAGTTTGTGCGTTGGTTACAACTATGTGCAGCTGCATACTTAGTATGAATACATACTGCTCCATGGTAATTGTAATGGATGATTATACAATTGCGAGAGCTATGACCCCATTTTATCCGAGCACAAAGGTCAACATTCCATCCCTGCGGCGCATAATTGTTCATTTTCCTCCATATACTCTATGTTGGCTTGATTTGAAACATTCCAAAAACTGTTTATTCTCGCAACAACTCAAATAAAAAATCTAAATAAAGCATTTATACTTTCTGTTTAACGACACAATCAGCCATCCCATTGAACACGAGCGGTTCGAAATATGTGTTCATCATTGTTCACCTGACAAAACCACTTATTATATATTACGACCAGCACCCATATCTACCTCTATCTCCTTGTGCTTACACGCAACGTCAATAATAAATATACCCGTCATGTCAAAACGAAAACGATCATATTAAATTGCCACAGAATGGCACCAGAATGTTGGTGGTGGTAGCAAGAGCGGTAGCAAGGAAAAAGGCAATCGAGCAAATCTAAATCATTTATCGAGCAGGACGATCCCATTTATCACTCACCTGTGCGGCTCAAACGGGCATGGACTCTGCTTTCGACCCACGGGGCAAACATTTCGATTTTAAGAGTGAGCTACCGTCTGGCTTTTTCGTCATGCTTGGACACACTTGAGAAAAGGGCCTCCCTAGAGCAGATGTTGATTTTTTGATAACGATTCATCCATAAATGTCATACGAACGAGGTCAGGGTACGAATGCTACCGACAGGTGCACTGGTCCGAAGCACCTTGAGAACCTCAAATGGCACACTGTAAATAAGCATACTAATTTGATGGATGTGTCTTGACATAGCGTCTCTGAACGATCAGAGAAGAAAGGATTTCATAGAACCGTACGCCTAGAAATGAAACTCTACCCACACCTGCTAGACCTATTAGTGAGTTTAATCGAATTCTGCCACCCGACCTCAGAGTTGGAAGGAATATTGTCAATATTCTTACCATCAAAATAAAATGAACCAGAAACGCTTCGAACGTTGGCATACGAGCGCCATTGAAATTAATAGGCAACATAAAGCTCACGGAGCACATTTTGCTACAAATCCGTATCCGAGCCACTTTCATCACCGACATTCGACCCAAACCGTACACAACGGATGTACTCATAAAATTTATACCCAACCACCCGGAGCTATTTTAGGCCTCCGAAAAGAGAGTGGCAGCGGGGTGAGAATGTACGCAAAGTGAATTGTTATTTTCACAACTTTTTAGCCCGCCAGAACGCAGCATGTGGGTTCCCTCCTGCCTTTACACAGATGGTTCGCCATTAATCATTGGGAAAGCAATCCCGCCCTGGATGATGCCCGGTTTGTTTTTATTCGTCTTTCGTTGCTTGTTCCTTTTCATAACATACCATTCCCTTTCCTTATGTCTCCCTCATCTCTACCCACCTTCTTTAAACAAGACATGTTTACATAAACAATGTCTTAAGACATTATTCACTTTCGCACACGTCCGTTGTCCAAGGTCGGGCCGGAGTAGCTCATGATGGAAATCACGACTTACCAATCCCCCGGGAACCTAGCCTGGTACGACGCTCCAGGCCGCGAAGGTCAGAACTCGTGTGTGGGCACATTAATCATGGGCTTTGGCACCAGCCCAACCTGATAATTCCCAACCATCCCATCCACTTAGCATATTACAATCGCACCGCTGTTATGAAGCGTCGCTTAAGTGATACTTTTGCCTGCGCACTATATGCTTCAACATCCTTCAAACTGATGCTGATGAAGATGAAGGCAGATGAAGCATCGTAAAATCACCGAATGGAAGCATATGAGCGCAAAGAAAAAAATGAACAACTTTGTCTCAGAATAAGAAGGATGTTTGCACATTTATTTCACCCTCTGTGTATGCGGTCACATGGTTTGAGGATTTAAACAAAAAATCAACGATTCTCTGGGTACTTCACACTCCCCCGAACATTGGTCTCAATAGCGCAATGTAGCAGCCATTTCTCATACCCAACAAACACCCACTCGGAACCATCTTGTCCGCTTTCAACCGCTACCTTTACCAACACTTCAAATATTATTCTTAAAAGAAGGCAAAAGGACACAAAAAAACTCCCTCTCGAAAGTTTGTCAAACGTGTGGAAGTAGTCTGTGTTTTAACCTAGGCACGTTTGTCTTCCTACATTGATCTACCGCTTTGTAAGCTGTTCCTTGTATCAAACAACTTATTCTCCGGTGAGCATTGATTATGTTTTCTTCAAGAAATTTCTTGCCGGAAAAATAATACCACCAGCCCTCGTCAAAGACAATGCCAGATATCGGAAACAACTTCGGGAAGTAAATGCCCCGCCACGCCCCGTCGAAGCACACAAATCACAAAACGCAAGTAAAGCTTCGGAAGCTTGTTTGCAAGGTCCCAAATGCACGTTAGGCGAGGTTCGGCGAACGAAGGACGGAAAGGACATGATTTACCGATCGTATGCTACTATGTAACATGGTCCTGTTCGGCTTTTTGGGGAAATGAAGATTCATTACCTGCCATGTAGCCAAAAGCGCACGTCATCATCCAGTGTGCAATTGCAAACACACATGTGTATTCCCTGTCACTGCACCATCATTCACATCACAATACGAATTGTTCTGTAGCAGCCAAGGTACAATGTCAGTGGCATCCAACACAACACAGCTTCCCTGTTTTGCGTTACTGTATGAAAAAAAAACACTCACACCATACCCACCATTTCACCCGTCTCGTGGTGCATTTTCAGACGCCTCCATTATTAATAGTAAGCCTTGACATTTACTGCCCCGGCGTTGCGGTTAGATTAGCAGGCCGAGTTTCTTCTTCGTGCATACTGCACGGGATTTCGATGCGCTACTCTATGTGTGTTTGAGAGAAAGAGTGTGTGTGAGTGAGTGTATGTGTATGCTGGTACACTCTGGAACAACAAGAAGTTGTAGCAACACAAAACCACAAAAGGCACATTGGTCGCTCCTGTTTAAGCTTGCATTCATTGTGCTTTTGCTCGACTCGTTCGTTTTGAAGTGGTAACTTGTGGGGTGATATCTTTGCATTTGCTTACTTGCAAGCATGTGAAGCAAATCTACAACAAAAAACTACTTAACAAGAACGAAGAATCAGCCGAGTCCCCTCGAAGCAATCTGCATGGTGACGACAGCTCAACAACTTAATCATGAAATCAAACCATCCACCATCGAAAGAAGGCCATCGATCATCGCTGTGCCACCCCCCACACACGAGTGCATGTACTGTGACTTTTCATCATTTTCTAGCTTTCCACACGCGATGACAAATGGTGCAAGAGCACACGGCATCATCGTTCCTCATGGTTTCGAACGCGTGGGAATTGGAAGAACGTGTTGTAGTGTCGGTGTGAACCGTTTTAAGCACTTTTTACACAACTACCATGCATATAGAGCTGCACGCGGTCATACAGACGTCGTAATGTTTTGTTTTTTTTTTCAGTACTACTGAATGCTTAGGAATGGAAATGACATTTTGTGTGAGTCCTTTTCATGCCGCAAAAACAAGTTAAAACATTACATTCAAATAGCTTCTTTACATTGACAGAAACGTATATTCTTGAGAAATTTTTAATTTATGCTTTAAACACACCTGTAAATACTGTCTCTGGCTCAGTGGCTAGACACTGAGTAGCATCTCATCTGGTTTGAACACTCCACACATTCCAATCCCATTGAGTGGGGAGAGTGTTAAATTCGAATAAAAAGCTGTCTATTTCATTTGACCCATATGAAACAGACACTTGCAACGTGCCAACCGAGCCTTAGCCCACAATAAATCGTAGATTGTCATCGTTACCCCATTCACTTTGTGTCTATGCGTGTCTACGTGCGGGAAAGCCTGACTTTAATACCTACGCCCGGTCATCCTTTATAGCTCTCTTAAAGGCTGTACGTTGGCACACTCACCAAGCTGCCGACCAAAAAACCGACAATGCTACCCTCGAAGGCAGTTCGAGACGCCTGGCAAGAAACGAAACCACACTAATAAACCACCAGCACACGGTTGGTTTAGAAAGCGGGGAAAAGTGTAGGGAAAAACAAAACATGCCCACGCAAAAACCCCACCGATCTCACCGCCGAGATAAAGTTCCGGCAGCCCATGGAGCGCAAGCCAGACCCGGACAAACCCTTGGATCATGTGTTTATTTATGTTACGCTGCGGGAACATTATAAGCCCAGGGCAAATGCATTTATTTATGAAATATTGCACGTCCTCTCTGGGTTGTTGGGAGGTGGAAGGGATTCGCAACCACCACAAAAAATACCCGGCAGTAACAAGCCGCGTGCACCATACTGTGCCTGTACGCGTTCCAGTGGCCAATTCGCTCTGGGTATTATGATGTCTGATTTTTGCTTTGTTGCTCTTTTTTGCGTTCCCTACCAAAACTGCCCATTAAAACAGCGCATGCAGCGTGCATGCACTTCGCATCCGGAGCGTTTTTTCGCATTAAAAAGGTATTTGTTAAAAATGAACCCATTCCCGGGAGCGAACGCTCGTACGCGAGCACAACCGAGCAAGTGGCAACGGCAACTAAAAAAGGTATATTACAAAATACAAAAACACCATAAATTACGCCACACTCAGCGGCCTGCATATCCGTGTATGTGTGTGTGTTCTTTTTTGTCGGAGTGGGAAGGAATAGGACGACATTTTGTGAGCAACTCGAGAAACTGTTTCCGTGTGGCATCTTGTGAGTCGAAACCACCATTTGCCAGAGTGGAATACGAACGGCACAATAACACCAGCACAGCAGCACACATTTAGCTCCTTCGAGACGCACATCCGACCAAACTGCACCGACCGACCAGCCCGAGGGACAGCGAGTTCCGCCCGAGGAGTCCACGTGTATCCTCTGGTCTTTCGTTCTTTTTTTTCGAGTTCGCTTTATGGTTTTCCAAAATTGTGCGCCATAGCACAACTGTGGCAACCGAGGGACAAAACCCCCGTAGAACATCATGCAGAGCTGTGCACATACGGCCGATGCTTTCCCACCCAGGACGTAAATTGTTCTGCTCATTGCGATGCATTGAAAGTGACGATGAAGCTATTTTGCGGGGCAAACCGATCTGTTGCTATACGTGTGAATTGCGCGGCCCTGGAATGTTGCGGCAGCCCTGGCGTGCCGCAGTCAAATTTATTCAGCGCTCGACGCCACTTCGCCCATCGGCGCACTATTTTACCGCACATTTAAATGAACTGCGCCCGTACTTTACTCCATCGGAATGGTGTTTCCTTTGGTACACGCGCGAAACGCCTTGCAGGATGGTCTATTTTGGCGGTGTTTGTTTTATTGTTGCTTTACCGACGCTGCCAAGAACCTGTATGTTGTCCTGTGCGCTGACAGTGTTGAAACAATGCTACTCAACACATGATGTGCAATATATTCACAAAAACAGCGCTACTAGTCGCGTCTGCTTATATTTTGGAACAAAATTTCCCAATCTAGAATTGTCATACATTTATGTGTGAATATGGAATTTAAATGACGCACAGAATTGAGTTCTTTCGGAAGAAACAAGGAGAATAAAACAACATGGAATAATTTTGTGAAATATTCAATATGCTTAAGACAGATCATATTTCCAAGTATTGCTTCTTCTAAAAATCCAAATAATTACAAAGGTCACCTTTTTACCTTGACCACAAGATTCCCTTCTCCAAAATGCCCGCCCAAACACACACTGACCATTAAGTGGCTCTTGACCACATACTCTCGGATGCCTATCGGCAAGAACCGAACATGAACATGTTTCAAGAAAGCTCCCCCGCATCACATTCTACATTCTGGCACACGATCCATCCTCTTGGGCCAACGACATTTTCTAGAAGCTAAGTGACTCCTTCGAGAATATGATCCCACCTACTCACCAGAACCGAACCCGAAACGAGAAAAAAAACAAGCTGAAGGATCAGGCTTTTCGAAGAAATTGATTATTGGGAATTGTGTCCGATACTTGCTACGCGGTATCGGCTTCGGTGTTGTGGAAAATTCAAACCCTCCTCTGCTCGCCCTTTTTTGTGGCCCTCCTATCAAATTTAGGAACCGGGAATAGATATGTCTAGCCGTGCCTGTCCAATCATGTAGCCGATGTTGGCAATATTGTCGTTACTCCGCTGCTTCGTTGATGATGACGAATTCCATCTGCATAATCTTGGCTTATGCATAATGGTAACCACCGTCGAATTCCATCGATTTCAGGCACAGAGTGAAATGCGCAAAAATATTCCCATACACCCGCCACTACCACCACTGATCGACAGATCGGAAAAGAGAAACAGCGAACGACCCCGGTGCAGTGGGTTTTATTCGGGATTGGGAAATATGCACTGAATTCATACCAAACCACAGTCCACAAGGGATGCCTCCGCCGGGTGAAACGAAACAGAAACACACGGACAGCGCCCACACGCACAAAGGACAGCAAAAAAAGGCATTAACCATGTTCCGTAATATCATAAATGGGGCAGAGAGATCTTGCCCGATATTTTGAGATAAGCTATCAATTATTCATGCTATTTTCCATCTGATTTATGCAAGACATTTAAAGAAACATGAAAATTGCCAGCCAAACAGTGCGGCCCGCTTGGTCTACGCCTCGCAAAACGCAACGTGCTACGCTTTCGCATTCACTCGGCTGTGTCCTATTTGCACAGACTACACGCTACAGCTGTCAGCTTTGTTCCGTTGGCTTTCAACGAAATTATGTGAATGCTAACTAGTATCGTGAGTTATGCAGCTCAAGTCCGCTTAGTGGAAAATTGCAATTTACTTCTAGCGAAGCAATATGCTTCATGCCCTTTTCCGCGATTCCATCTGGCAGCTAAATTATAATCGCAATCATAAATTAGCAATAAATTTTCATCAAACCGAAACCGTACGATGTGAACCGGATGAACATGAAATTCGCACTAAAGATGAAGGAGTTCACCGTGCGTTGTTCTTTTAACATCAGTGCGTAGGTAACGCATGCTTTTAGGCGCCAGAAGAATGAGCAGTCAGTATACTTATCAAAAATGCATTTTATAAAATCCTATTTCTAACATTTTCTTATCACAACAACACAACTTTGCTCAAATTGATAAACCTGTCACATAAACCCATTCCCAGTAAGGCTATCCCCTAACCAATCTTCAAACAAGCGTATTACCAGGAACCACAGCTCCTAGCACACAAAACCACGTGCCATCCATTATCTCCGCTGCGTCATCGATGAAAGCTTCGTGAGTGATACACGTGGCACGTGATTTGCGGTGTTAGGATGTGAAATTTAAATATTTTATCCCCCGCTGCTCTTTATTAAATTGTTTGAAATGTAATACATCAGCGAAAATTATGCTCCGCCAAGACAAATGTGGGCAGTTATGAATATTTATGGCAGCGGCGTTCCAGCCCCCCGACGGTCGCCTCCTTTGCCGCAAGATTCGGGAACCTTCCGCCACCATCAGTGTTGCGTGCAAGCAAACGGAACAAACGAGTGCGCCTTCCGAAAAGAACAAACGGGTAACAGGGATCCAAAAAGAAGAAGAACGCTACTCGCACACAAGCCCTAAAACACAAGCGACCGAGCCGCCGCATAAGCAGCATAACCATTCAACATCAATTCAACTATGACCAAAGTGTCGTAAAGCACGCGGTACTGGCATACGCATCGCGTTTACGGGTACCGGTTTTTCACGAAAATCAGACCGAAACATCCATTTGCTGCTTGCGCTGCTCTCGAAACAACTTTGCAATCCGTTCGTGCTCGGAATTTTTTCGCCCATAAGTGTCGTTAAGTGAAGTGAGCCGAAAGCTTACGCGTGCACGTTCCGGCGAGGCACCTCTGTGCGGCAGTATCCTACCTCCCCGGTCCCGGTTGTAGTATCGAATTGATTTCAAATTCACTCAATAAAAACAATTCATCATTGCGACTGGAGGAATGGAGTGTCGGTGCTGGTGCCTTGCTTGCCACTTCACCGTGGGGCGGTAAATGTTGATGATGCTTCGTAATTTTCATTCAATCGGTTCGTTATCGTGCATTAACCAACCTTGAGTTGCAACGAAAGCAACCGTTCCCATCGCCAACACGTGCCTTCGCTGAAACCAAAAGGATATCTGGAACAATATCATACTACATTTACGATGGAGATTTTAAATACGTTTATAATTCAATGTTAAGCAATGTACAATCATTGAGAGGTACAATTAGGAACTGCTGTGATTAATGACCCTAGGAAAACTTCATCGAAGCGGCATGTTTCATATCCTTTACTATTTCTTAAGTTATTATCTTGCAATCTTTGAAATGTACGAAAACAACTCGACAATAATAGGTGCTTCTCGAGAACCACACTCAATGTTATACCTAGCATACACAATTCCTACAAACAGTCAGCTTTATTGCTGCATACTCTCCACATGCGCTCTTACAACAACTCCATTTGCTTTATTTTGCAATTCCATTGATGGATCGTTACTTTTTCCATTCCGAGCAGTGCCATTGAATTGATGGCAAAATGGAACAAACTACACAACAATACATCGCACGCTACACGCGCTCACGTTCGAACTTGATGACGGTGCCAAGAGCAACCGCTTCCGATAAATGCTGATAATTGATTTCTCACTCCGTACGAACTGCAAGCAAGCCAAACAAATGCATTTTTATCTTGCACGGATGAAATACGTTGGTAGTTGAACCGGCAATTGGTGATGTCGATACGGCCAACCGGATACTAGCCCGACGTATTCGAAGCACATGGACAAGCAGGTGTTTATCTCGGAGAAGGGAGAGGAT
Organism: Anopheles merus; assembly: GCF_017562075.2. Lineage (NCBI taxonomy): Eukaryota > Metazoa > Arthropoda > Insecta > Diptera > Culicidae > Anopheles > Anopheles merus. The sequence goes on from NC_054084.1 coordinate 502,965, forward strand.
CATTCCATCGCTATACACCTCGTTCCAATCACTAGCATTTTCATGCCAATAGGGCTGTATACGTATGAAGTCTTTCTCCAGCAACGGTGCTTTATTTCTTCAAGATATACTAACCAATTTTCTAATGGCAGTTTTCCTATCGCCTTGCAGGAAAGCAGCCTTTCATTTCAATCCACTCGCCTACCATTTTGCTCCCTGCAACTGGCAATTATGCTGAACAATTTTCCTGCGTTCTGGTGCTTGCATGGAAACTACGGAAAAACGGGGCAAAGCCCTTCACCGTTCGACTGTGAAGCAAGCTTAAAGAAAAGACTATATTACTCTAGCCATTGCCATCGCCGTCTTTTTTTTCTCTTTTCACTTTTGCTACAGCACCAGCCCAGGTTTAACCTGCACTTAACTTGATTACACCCAAAACGGCATCACCTTTGGCGAGCGGGCAGAACGAAACACAAAGAAAGCAAGAAAAAGTGGAACGAATCTCTTCTGTACCCAAGTGTGGCCAAGAGCGCATTTAAAAAACTATTACCACAGCGACAAGACGTGACCATGGCCGGGGTAGCTGAGAAAAAGATAAATGGCACTACGCCACGCACTTAAGTGTCGTAGTGTGAAAGTGGAATGCAAACGTTCGAGCAATCATTGTGATACCGTGTCGTGCCGCTTTTGCACAGCCCTCTTCAACAACATTCTTTTGCTGTTCATTTGTTGCCTATCGTTCGTTTGCGCCACGCCGTCCAGACGGTGTAAAGTGAAGTACACATTTCCGGACATTGACGCACACATGTGCGTCGGTTCTTGTTTCGTTTTACATTTGTTTCGTTGCGTTTAAACAACAACGAGTTTTATAGTTGAAATAGTATCAGCAACAAACACATTAACCCTTTATAATAGCAACACATCGATCACTGGTACAAACCATAGTCTACTCTATCCCAGTTGGGTTCTAATCTCTAGTCTCTCGTCCATACCCTCCCCCCCCCCCCTCCCATCTACCGACCACACATGCAACAACACTACGGGAGCCCCTTCCAACGCCATCTAACAGCTCCTATCACCCCGAAACTGATTGCACCGCTGTACGATGAGAAAGTTCATTCAATTATCCCTTTTCTGTTTTCAACCAGCTCCAACCATCACTAGCGCCGTGATTACGCTCTCGGGAAATTTGTCACTGCGTGTTGTCACCTTCAGCAGTAGTGCACGAGCTCCCCCAGCACTCGGGGTCATCCGTTCCGCCTTTCAACGTCGGTAGCAGAGTGGAGTGTGTTTACCGATGGTATAATGACACCGTGCGCTGCTCGCATCTGGGTGTGTTCCCATGGTATATTAATATTCGTCGTTTGTTATCCCTGTCGACACGTTGACTCATCCCGCCGTCCATCTTCGTTCATAACAGGGAAAACCGGACGAGCGACACAATGTTAGCTGTGTAGTGTTCAATTTGCCTTTTGGTTTTTTTGCTAAACACCTTCAGCTTTTTGGTGATGTGCTGCAGTGACTATTATGCTTATGATATCATCATCCATCTCGTTGGAAAATGAAGGTTGATTTTAGTATGCGCTTAGTAGTTTGAATTTATTGCGCTCGTGAATGACCAGGCATCTCCATTATGTGAGGGATATTGTTTGGAAGATTAGTTTATGATTTTCATGTAGCAAAAACTTTACGAAAAATAGTATAGTAGTCTACGGGTAAGCTTTGCGAATTGTGTTCATAAAATATGATTCAAAAAATTATATCTAACCTACACCCTTCAACACAGTATTCTTCAATTAAACAACCACCACCAGTAGACTAAAACAAAAGCCACTGACCTGCTGTATTTTATTATTTTTCAATCCAGAAACTCGCCCATACCACAGAGCACGGTGAAAGAAGGTAAAATTGAAAACGAGCAGATCCTTTTGTAAGCAGCTTAGACGTGCCGGGATTTCGATGGTTCTGGTTTGTGGACGATGAGCACCTTGCCACAAACCAGGTGGAAACCGGAGAATCCTTCAGACCAGTGAGGTGCGGTAGTTGGGCTGCCGATAAAGGCAAGGAAAAGAACGATGGACGTCGATAAACCAACCTGTATGGATGATGGAGAGAGCGTGTGTGTTTGCAAAACCTTCTCACGTGACACAAAGCTTCCGAAAAATCTCTACCAAAATCCGGAATATATGTACGACCAGGTAGCTCCGCCTGCGGACATTGTGTGGTAAGAATGCTCCTCATACTCAATCCCTAATCCCCCCATCCATGCGATAGAAGTTAATGGTAAAGTTTGTTGGACGATTTTCGTATATTTTATGATTACGGTACATGCCTTTCGAATTGCGTTCTTCTCCCAAGTTGCCAGTTGTCAGATGCTTACTGTTTCACCCATTTCATTTACCGTACACAATACGGACTGAGTACTGACTAAAGCAAACAACACACACGCACAACACGCGGAGTTCCGGAAAGAAAAGAAATTTGCACACGATAAACAAGGCCACGCAGCTCCCGCTGGCATTGACAAATTTTTAACGAAAGCATGGAAGACAACATATATGTTACGCCATCTCTCAAAACTCCTCCTATTGCGTCATGCTCTATTCTATCTATGCGCGTCATCCAAGCGTAAACCAAGATGGGCTCGTTGGCCTATTAACGTAGGCAAAAGCACACGGACAGATTCTTTGCGGACGAACAACGGCATTTAGAATAAAAGAAAACTCTTTTGGGTTTCCAAACCAGAAATAACTTACCTGTTTCTGTTCCGGTGGACCGGTGTGCCCGCGGGGCAATGACCCGCTTTATAAGGATATAGCGACACTCCTTTGCACATTGGTTGCCTTCTTCCCCCTTGCCAACCATTACCGATCCACAGCCAAACCACAACATTGTTTGCACAAATTAATGGTCTTTCATCAGGGCCCGTCCCACCCCTCCCCTAGGGGCATCAGTGTAGGCCTTCAATAGTTTCGCTCCATCCAGCCCCGGTGTGCAGCGCAATGTGATGCCTGCGGCTAATCCAACCGAGATGTGGCTTTGGCTGAGAATCGAATGAAGAAAGATCCCTGCACACAGGGGAGGAAATGGCGTGCGCTTCTTTAGAGCCGAGTTCCATACACGGACGTGACATGAGAATGCAATTGCGATCTTCTCGTGTCCTACGTGTCGTTGCGCGCGTACTCAACAACACTGGGACAACGTGTTCGGGGTGTCCCGGTACGGGTACGTCATCCATCCGTCCGTTCGTCCGTTTGTGGTCCGGTTTTGCCGGAAGCAGTGCATGCAATCAGTGCCGCACATGCTCTTCTTCTTAGGTGCAGGCGGTCACACCCGGATGAACGACTTGGTATTCACATCCGGTTCCAGTGTTTTGGCGGTGACGATGATGATGCTGATGACGTCGATTGCAAGAAAAACCCACATCCCGAACCGTACCCACTCTCAAGGAGAACGTTATTGCTTGCCTGAGGGTAGTGCAGCTACTGGAACAGAAGCTAGCAAGGGTAAGTATAGCAGGTTGAGTGAATATACAGTCTTTTACCAGGAGCATCTTTTGCTTTTCTTTTACAATCAACTTTCCTGGACGGGATTTTGAGGGTATTGAAATTTAGACCAACGTTCCTGAAACTTGTGTTTTCTTCAAATGTATCTGCTCATTCTAAAAATTAGACTATTTAACACAATATTGTATGTACACGGGAAGCAAATTTTTATATTTTAATTAGTACAGGTATAAAAATGAATCATTTTAGGACATCCTATGATATGAATTCTTCTTCAGTGGTTTAAATTTATATCATATAATATTTCTCCCTTGACTGATTGGTTAAATGTGAACGTAAAGCAGTTCATCACACAATTCAGCTGAACCAAGAATATTTCGACCATTTTTTGCCGCCTTGCATCGCTATTGACATGCAATAGCCCTCATTTTATCACATTCCGCCTATTTTAACGATACAGACACCTGATGAACTGCCGACGGCTCACCGTTCTCATCCTATATAGCCTCCACGATAAAAACAACATCCCCTTAACGATTAATAAGATTTATTGTCCCCAGAGAAGGGAAGCTACCGGAAGAGAAGATAAAAGATGTGTAAAAAGGCTACTTCAATACGCGTTTGTTCAATCGCTGGTTCATCAAATTTTGATGGACCCCTTTCAGCTAACCGTTATACCGGCAGAAAAGGAAAAAAACCTAATGAATCTCTCCATAAATCAACCCACCTACCAATCTTGCTAGTACTAACGACAACAACAACCAATCCTGTCTCTTTACTCGAGCAACAAAAAAAGCCGCAACGATTTCCATTCTACTGCTCTGGCACGTAAAAATTAATCCCGTCGGATAATCCGCACGAAAATACTGTCGGTTGATAAATCAAGCCCCCTTTTCCAACGATCATACCCCGAAAGTATCGTGTGGTACGGATCTTTCCACTATCCCCAGATTTTGCCATTTGCCGTCGAATGACCCGAAATACCAAACTCAGAACTCACCTGCCTACCTGCAACAATCAGCTAAACTCCATTTCCACGACCGATCATAAATCATCGACGTTAACCCGCGGTTCGGTGGTTCCAAATGGTATGACGAAACAGGTGAACATTACAGCGAGCAACAAAAAACATCCCTGACACAGCATTACACAGCGCACAGCGTCTGGGTGACAGACGGATGGTTCGCCAGGAACAGATAGCACATTCCTGGAGTTTTCGCAATCAAGAAGCCATTTTAAGCTTACAGCGGGTAAAGGATTTCCCGCCCTGCCAATCCGCTTATCAAGGCGATTCTTTTCAAACACGTTCGCCTCACGTCTTTTCGCATCACATTAGTTTGATCCTTCGACCCGTCGTGTCATCTGTGGGTGCTGTGAATCTGTGTTTTGTTCTGTCTCTTTTCCTCTTTTTGGAACAATAATTATCCATTTGACCTGCATAATTAATCTTTATGCTGCCCGGCCGTTTATCAAACCCTTTTATTGCATGCTTGTGTGCGCGAAGGTTCTTGAGCTACACCGAACAAGCAACATCATACTCTTATATTGTCATAAAGCATCCAAGAGTCCTGTATCCAAGACACCGTAATGAGTGTGTTAAACTTAAAAACGTGTCCCATCCTTTGTCTTGGGGGCCCTCAAAAGAGAGCCACCAGCAGAGCCATCCTGAAACAACCTGTCTCAGCAGTGAATTGTGCTGACCGCATGAACGGTCAAAGAAGGGAGAAAAGGTTTCAATTTTTTCAAGTTACTTTAGCCTGCGTGTCCCGCCACAGCCAAACTGCATCACCGCTAATGGATCAAACGGTCGCCCCATAGCCGCTCGGAACTCGTTCATTCGCACGCTGTCACGCTAGACCCTCGTTTACGTGTGAGTTATTCGCCCTTCGCTCAATAAAAGCTGTCACAGCTGCAAACAGACCATCGCTGATTAATCCACTGTGCTTTCGATAAACTTTCCGGTCCGATGTTAGGCGACAGCTATGTATTCAAGGCACAACAGAAAGAAAGAAAGGGGGCGTCAAAGACCAAGCCCAAGAAGGAATGCTGAGCAGCAGCTGTAGGAAGAGCGAGATGTTCCGATTCTACGAACTAAACGAACAACCAATAAATGCGTTGTCGATTGGGTAGGAAACGTTTGAGAGATTCATTCGACCTGCCGGTCACGTCCAGTGGAAGGATGTTGCAGAGTTTCTACACGATTATTGCTATGTTTTCGGTGCTTGCTGAAGGATTATGGCTAGCGGGTGGGAAATGAACCGGAAAGGTGTCACGCTTATCGGTTCAATCTGAAGACGGACGTTTTAAACTTCAACGAGTAGGACAAAAATAAAATATAATAAAAATATTCATACATAAACATCATAACTCCGAGAAGGAACAAGTATGACAGTGTTATCAACATTATCGGACGTTTGATTACATCTCTCCAAACGATGTCATAACCATATGGCTCGATATTGCTCCCAGCTCGATTCTAGTCATTACCATTTCACTACACAGTTGCACTTCATTGAGAAACTTCAAGTAGATTACTTTCCCCTCGTGCCAATTCCCAATTTTTCTCTCCCCCCCTCTCATCTCATTTTCTCATCGATGACGTTCCCTTTTCGGCAAATCGGCTCATATCAACATTATCCAAACCAAACACAGTGTTCGAATTGCAAAGCAGCGCAAAGATCCTCCGGCTCGCATATCCCACTGGACCCGAGCTTAAGCTTTTCGTGCTTCTCGGCACTACCGATGACCGATTTGATGCTGGTACTGGACTGTTTCGCACTGGATCGATCCAGAATGCCACAAAGCATTAGCCGACAATCGTTACGTTTCAGCTCGTAATGCCCTGGGGGTACGTTACTCATGCAGATTGCCACAAGCAATCAAGCTTCTTGTTTCTTTTGTCCTTGTTTGAAGAAAGAAATACCTCCTCCTAGAAATCCTTTTCGATCAATCGCAGCTATCTGCCTCGAGCTGCCAAGAAGCGGAACGATAATTAAAGCGGACATTAGCCTCTTTGTGTGAAGGTGTAAATTTTTGCGAATAGGGTAATCCCTTCTCAGCATCAACACACCCGTGAGTTGAAACTACTGATTGGAGAAAATGAGCAGCAGGTCTGGCCACATCCCACAGGAAACGATCTTTTTGCATAGCAAGCTACTCGATAGTCAATAAACACATCAGGAAAATCTCAGGCACTCTATAACACACACGCTCACGTAATGCAATGTTGTTTGGAAGAGTCCCTCCGACAACACAGCGAACGAAACGCACACCCTCGTCCTATCAAAGAGCTGCCTGTTGCTTGAACGCACTGACCTGTCGTTTTTATTGGAAGGCTGAGATGCTCCTGACGCTAAAACCCTTCCACACGTGATGGTTGGCTTTGGCTCCATAATCACCTCCATCCACCACACCCCACAGGGATCATCAAAGCCGGCAAAACAGTCACAGGCAATGACTCCAGGGGAAAACGAACGTGCAAGGGGAGGGCAATCTCTTCTCACGCCCTTGTCCGTTTACTCCCGAACGACAGCATCGGACAGCTATCGTGTATCGTTTAGTCGGCTCCCAGTAGAATTGAAAGGGATTAGTTGTGCGAAACAAATACATACAAGCAGTGATTTGAATGGAGTAGGGAGGCTCAACAAAAGGTAGTGTTTGGCGAGGTAAGCACTCGCTTCAAGTGGTTACTGGCAAGGCAGCACAGTTTTGCTAATTGGATTATTTCTGGTTTTACCTCGGGGGCATGGGTGTGTAGTTGAAGGATAAAGAAAGGCTGTTTACAAAGCCCTAAGTTGCTATACTTTACTGTAAATCAGGAAGTTGTTGTGCTTGTGAAAACACTTTTAGGCCACTGTCTTACGGATTGTTTCCAGGATAGGGGTCTTTCAACCATTGGAATGTAAGTACTAAATTACAACCTAACATTGAGCCCCACCTTACACATTTGAATTGGTCAAGAATGGAGGTGCACGACTAGAAAACGAGATTCATCAAATTGTCACTGAGGTGTGGGCAACGAATCAATGTATTGTGGCTAGAATCTCAGCACCATCTACCCCATATACAAGAAGGGAGACAGGTTGGACTGCAACAACTACAGCGGTATCACGGTGTTGAATACCGCCTGCAGCATATTCTCCCTGATCCTTCTGGATCGTCTTGTCCCGCACGTTGAAGAGATTGTCGGAAACTATTAAAGAGGATTCCGAAACGGAAAATCGACCACTGACCAGATCTTCACCATGCGGCTGATCATGGAGAAGATGGCAGAATACAGACACGACCACGTACCATTTTCATTGACTTCAAAGCTGCATATGATAGCATAGCCAGGGTAAAACTATACGACGCTATGAGCTCTTTTGGAATCCCGCCAAACTGATAAGGCTAGTTGTAGTGACTATGACCAACGTCACTCGCCAGGAGACGGTGGATGGAAAACTCTCAGGGCCTTTTGATACCACCAAAGGTTTGCGCCAGGGGAACGGGCTTGCCTATCTCCTATTTAACTTGGCGCTCGAGAAGGCCATCCGCTACTCGAGGGTGGAGACTACGGGATCTTCTATAAGTCAACCCAGATCCTGGCATACGCTGATGATATGTACATCATTGGTCTGCTGCTCTCCTATATAGCAGAAACCTACTAAGGGATTGAGCAGGCGGCAGAGAGCCTCAGATTGCAGATAAACGAGGCAAAGACCAAACTGATGGTGGCAACATCAACAGTCCTACCAATAAACCTACGTAGGCGTGACGTACAGATAGGTGAACGCACTTTTGAAGTCGTCCCAGAATTTACCTATCTTGGGTTAAAGGTAAGCAACGACAATAGTATGGTAGCTGAGTTGCGCGCAAGGATGCTGGCTACCAACCAGTCTTTCTACAGTCTGAAAAAACAGTTCAGATTGCGATAGATCTCAAAGAACCTGTCGCGATGGACCATGATGAGGCTGTATAGCACCTATGTAGTACCGGTACTCATATACCGCAAAGCGGATAAGTAAGTAAGTAAATGCGTAAGGTAGCGCACCTATACAAATTTGATCGAAGCACAGCATAAACCGACATAACTTCTTATTAATTCACATTATCTTATCTATCTTTTCTATATCTCTATATCGATCTTCTCTTCTCTATCTCTTCTTCTCTTCTCTATATCTATGAAAATCTCGTGCCATGATGTTTGTTGCCAGCGTCCTCAGAAACGGCTGGATAATTTTCAAGGAAACTTTGCACACACCTTATGCTGGCATGAGTATAAGTTTTAAGATCTACAACATTTTAAGATGTTTCAATTAACTTAATTTACAATTAAGTTTGCAATTAGGTTTTAAATTCTCTAATTCCCCCTACAATGAGCAAAATTGTTGTTGTTGTTGCATACATCACTTTGCTACTTGGTGTAGCAGTTTACACTTGATGTAAAGTGCCTAGCGGTTTACGATACTATCTCAATCTTGGGAATAACTGCCAGCTAGTTTATCAATATTATTTGTGGTGTGTCTAGGTAACAGGAAACTATAAAAATCTGCATTATTATTTACATCCACTTTCATCTGGCTGTTATAAACCAACACCAACTTGTCTAAATAATATCCATGCCCGTTTGCGATCATAATCTCCACCCAGCGCGTGTTTTCCTGAGCACCAATCTTACTCCATTCCCACGTGACAAAACCTCATTAGGCTAATATTATACGCATATTACATTTCCGTTCCGACCTACTGGACCATCAAAGAGGTGGAACTGATTACAAGCGTAACCCCGTATGCGTAACGGGAGAGGAAGTAATGATTCGTTTGCTGGAATCAACCGAAAACACATTCGTCAGGGATTGGTGCTCCCTGCATGTTGCGGTGGTTACTATATATGTAGTTGCAGAGGTAATTAGGTGACTACGGGACTTCCTTGTTTCAGGAACGATAGAGTCATATTTAGTTTCGCCTAAATTGCTGCACTGCAGTCAAAACAAGCATCTACGTCGGAGCTCCTTTCTAAAATTCAGCTAGTTAGATTAATTTTGCTAATGAACGCTGTAATACTACATGATTAGACCGTACATGCAAGAAACAATCTAATCCAGCTAACCGCAATGCTTACCACCATACATCTAGAAATAATGTTTCAACGATGTTTACCAATAATAACTACTCTTCCAAACTGCTGATGTTTCAAATCAGACATATATTTTTGGGACGAATATTTTAAGAGAAGTTAACAATCCAAAACGCTGTTTTTCAATTACACACCACCTTTGATCGTTTGGTGGTGTTTCCAGACACAGTCTTGCACTGCAAATATTCCCCATCAAACCTCATCAAAGCAAGCCGCGAAATGTCATCCTGACCTTTCCGGCAACCTCGCACATGGTTGGAGGATTAGCTGTTGATTAGTTCTATAGATTGTATTCAATTTGTGCATTAAATACAAGTCCAAGTGTGCCGTTGGCGTAATGGTCTGTTGAGCAGGGTCTACCATTAGCACCACACACACTCCCATCCGAAATGGTGGAAAATCGCCCTGCAACTTTGAAGCCAAACGGTTCGCCCAACTCTGTACGGAAACGAACGCAGGCAGGCAAACCAACACGCTACGTACAACTGCTCTCTGTCAACAGGTGAGTGAAGTGCATTTACCTAATGTAATGTAGCAACGCTGAGCACGTTTAGCTGTTTGCTCAAGCTAATGATTTGAGTGTTGAGGGAGATTAATATTCAAACAGCGTCGACATGTGAACACCACTGCAGCCTAGACCGAGACAGCCTGACTATAGGGAAGATACTACTGGATGCAATGCAGCGCAGTGAACAGAGATGAGATTTGAGACCTTTTGGCAAATGTTATCGTATAGTATGTGGATGTTAAAATAGCATACATGAAAGTCATTACCTTCGATGATAAGGAATAGGTATGCAATTTAGATTATTGAGGTTTATTCATCTGCTACTATTGCTCTGTATTTTTACATTAAATGCATTTTCATCATAAAGTTTCATTACATCATAAAAATACATACGTATTTACCTTTACTCACGCAGTATTTTCATATGGACCACTCCATCAAGCGCTGTTTGCTGTACATCTCAAAGACAAAAGCAAAGAATGACAAACTCAACTTTACGCAATGCAACACAAAAGGTCTTTCCAAATATTTTCATTAGCTTTTTAAATGTTTGCAGTTGCACAAAGCTCATCTCCGTTCACCATTGCTAATACGCGTACCGTTTACACAACGTTCTATTTATTTCCCTTATCTGTTTTTCGTTCACTTTTTGCTCCCTTAAGTAATCGAAATGAACCCAATACCAGTGTTGATGATGTCCTTTGTGTAGGGGTTTTTTTTTTTGCTCATCGATGGATAAACACAGGCAAGCTCGTCAGTAGACCCTTTGGAAAAACATAAAGAGAGAAAAACGGCATGAAACATGGGATACGATACAACGGTAGGAAATGAAATTATTTAAAACTCAATTTCAAAAACCAAAACAAAAGGCAAAAAATTATTCCCTTATCCCTTTCCATAGTTGTTTCAGGGTTTGTGGGTGTATTTGCCTGTTTTTTTTCAAATTCACTTCAAAAATTCCTTTCACTTTAAGCCATCCCATCCTCATCATGGAAACCCTTTTTGTGAATGCCTACTGTATGCGGTAGAGGAAGAAGGCGTTGTGATGGTGTTGTGGCAACAATAAAAAACATACACACTATGATGTGACGTGACCGTGGCCATGTATTATGCCTGCTGTCAAACTGGTTGTCGGTTTCACGTGCGTTCATCGGTTCAGCCCTCCAAAAAAGGGAATAAAACAAAACACATGATAGCACTGAATTATTCATAACCGTCCCAGGCTTCAACTAACCTCTTTGCAAAAAAAACTGCATAAGGTGATGTGGCTGAGATGCGAAAGATCCGTAAATGGATTCGTTGCACACTCGCCCGTGATAGGAGATAGGCTAAAGATTGGCCTCCAGTTTCCTATTCCCTTCACGCAAGCACCTTTCCAGGCTCATGTTGCCCATTTCCCAATCAACATGTGCGCAACAAACTCTGGATTTCTTTTCCCTTCTTTTCACTTCATATGCATGGGAAAATGCGTGTGCAAAGGATCAGCATTAATGGTTGAAGACACGGGGTGAAATATAATGTTTGCTTTGTACTCGATCCTTGTGGGTGTTGGTTTCACTAGGAACGTGGCACCGACCCGGGCTCCATGTGTGGCGAGGGTTATATTTGTTAAAGGATGTTTTCATTTTCTGGCCCGTCCCTTGTGTCTGTCCGGTTCGTTACTTATTTAAGTGCTCAGTGTTGCTTCTTTATGCATTCTTCAAACACATCATGTACCTATGACGGTTTTGCGGTGGACGTGTTAGCCCACCGGAACGATTACTTATGGTTTCACAGGTTTGCAGTGTGATTTTCATTTTTCAACATTCACCTGGCACGTTCAAAGCTCGCTTACTTATCTCACTTGTTTACACACTGTCTGGCAAGCACAAAACATAAAGCCCGCCTTTTATTTTACTATCATTTAGGTCCATCGTTACATCGAGACCAATCCACATGGCGCTGTCTCAGCAACAACACAAAATAATGAATAAAATACCCAGGCGTAGTTCAACTAAAACACTTTTACCATTCAAAATAAACAACGCAGTCGAATCTTATTCCAGTTTCACAGACAAAAGTTAGTATCGTACAAACATCCCAACAAATAGACAAACAGAGAAAGTTTTGCAATCGATCATCCAACACCAATACACAGCAGCTCAATAAAAGCGTTAATAAATAGCAAACGTCTCCACGGGATATCTACGAAAATTGCTGTTACAGATCACAGCGCAGCATTACCACGGCAAGATCAAGCGTGTAACAAGCGTACAACAATCATGTTCCCCATTCGGCAGCATAGCTGCATTGCAACACCGATTATGCCCACTCTTCCACTAAAACGTACCCACAGGATGAATCGCTTTCACTGAAATCATTGCCCACCCATCGGCATCCTACTGGCAAATTGCCAACCGTTCGCGTTTTCATCATACGCTTAGCAGCGTACTCGTGCCAACATAAGCGTTGCAACTTTTCCACCCCGTATGGTCGCATTCAATGCAAACGCGTTTTGCGAGAAGTTGACTTTTGTTTGGAAAGCGTAAAGATAGATGGTACGTAGTGCCCCGCTGGGACAGTTTAGGATGCACGCTTTACCCCCCAAAATAATCAACATTCCACAAACATCCCATTATTGGTGCTGTTCTGTGGATTTACGGCCCGCGGCCTGCATGCTGTTTACGTTGCAAAATTCCTCGCGAAGGAAGTACGGTATTTAAATTTATAGAATCACTCACACAACTTTCGCGGTAAGTGGCTGGAACAGTGTGTAGGTTCCAACCACATCGCACCACTCACTATACCGCATACCCTCATTGGAAAGTCGAAATTTTGTATCGCTCTGCTGGTTGGGGGGTGATTGGGTGGGCTTTTTAATATCTTCTACCCTATTGAGCACCCAAACGGTGGCTTTCACCTATCGGCACCATTCCGTCCTTTTTGCAACATTTACAGCCTGGCCACTAGGATCGTTCCGGGTGGTGAAAAAGGGAAATCAATTCCAACCAATTATCGCACCATCCCGAGGTTCACCCGAAGCTGGAGCAACTTTTCTAAAGGGAGGGAATGGAGAGAAGCGTTAGTGGGACTGCATTATTACTCAAACGCTTGACGATGGTGATGGCGGTGCTTTTGGTATCGTCGTTAAACGACGTCTGCAGCTGCTACCATGTACCATGTAAACACCCTTGTACAATGCGAATCGGACATTTACAATCCATGTTTCCCGTTATGCTATACGGCGGTTTCCTTGCTCCCGCATGCAACTTCACTGAACGCTCTCTGCCCCTTTGCAGGTCAATCCAGTGGCTGGGTAAACCATTATGGTCACAGCGGGAAATGCTGTTGTACCGTTTTTTGGGAGCCCACCCTGTCCCGCTAATAGCAATTAGCTAAACGTGCTGCAAAAATTACTCCAATTATAAAGGGATGAAATGTAGACAACGAACGTACCAGGCAACTGTACCACGGAGGAAGCATGAGAAGTGTCCTTAATTGAACTGTAATTTGATGAGTTAGGAGTTGAACGTGTTTGCTGGCCGAAATAGAGAGAAAACAAATGTGCGGATATGCTTCCGTGATGAGAAAGTCTAAATACGAATTTAAGCACAAAACAATAAATCCCATATTACTGTCACATTCAATTGCATGCAGTGCAACATAATTATGTTGCCGGAGGAAGTTTTTTTCTTCAAATGCAAATTGATTTTCAGGTACTTACATGGTTTTGAATGCACTCAAAGGCTGACACAATGCCCATCCATGGCGATATCACACAGTCTGAAGCGAATGTACATTTAATTTCTCTATTAAAAACACATCTTATTCAAGCCTTCGCACTCGTGTTGAATGTGCCCACCCTACAAGCTCAAATCGACGTCAATTGCACCATCGTCAGCAAACAGTCTCGTTATTCCGTCACCGATACACAATTAAACCGTGATCCAATCCCGCCATCTGCCATTAGCGCCAACGTCAATTAAAGCAAATCGTCCCGTCACCAACAGTCAGCAACATACTGTCAACTTGTTTGACTTCCCATACTCACACACACCCTTCCCGACCGGTGAAAAGTGTGTTTGAATGCGTAAAATTTTAATTAAACTCTTCGCGGCTATAAAAACCCCGCTCCAAGACACGGCGTACGGTGTATCAAGCCTAAAGCCCTAGGTTTCCCGTTTTATTGCCTGACAATTTCACAACCATCTCCCATACCCGCTACCACTACACCAAACCGCAAATAAGACTGTCGCTTTCCGGAGCCCGTTAATTCTAATGGTAAAAGTTTGTCTCCACCGGCGGCCGTTGTTGGTCTACAATGGCACAAGCTCGATTCGCTTGCAAGCCTAGCGCACAGGTTGGCACAGGTCCTAACACTCAGTCGATTCGCCTGCACAAAAGACACTGGTATCCGGTCATTCGAGCAGACCGGTCGGCAAGCATTTGTGAACAAATCTTCCACTCCCGCTGACAGATTGTGTATCACTCCCGACTCCCGAGTTTCGAAATCTTTCGAAAGCGGACACATTTTTGTGAGACCATTTCAACAAAGTTATGAACATTCCACCGTGTCTGTGCGCCAAAACTTTATCCCGCATGTCTTTACCAACCCGTTAACCGATCCGGTTTACACCACCAAATCACGCCGTAACGTAACTTTTGCTCAAGCTTTTCTCTGTTTCTTCCTACGATTTCTTTTTCTTCACTCAACGCTTAATGCTGACTTTCCACTGACAGATGTGACTCAAGCGGGTTTGCGAGAGGCAAAACCACTAACGTGCTTAAGGAAAGCTGCTTTTCCTTCCAATGACTGCCAGCCATTGTCTTCCGTTTCATTACAATCACACGAATGCAACGCACGATTGAATGTGTTGCAAGAAAATGATGAGCTTCGCTCATTTTCTAATTGCTTGCAGCGTAGTGCTTTCGTTGAGCTTGGTAGTTTCTGCGGAAATTATCTACCCAAGAATAACACATCTTCTATCCTCTCCGGGGATTTCTATTGCGCAATGGTTTACCTGGAATGATGCTCTTGATGTGATGCCTACAGTAAGTTGTAGTAAATATGATTTTAAAGTGTATCTTCTTCCACTATCTCTCAGCTCATTGAAATCTTTGCCGAAGAAATAATTCATAAATAACATAGTACAGTCATACTGCTACATCATTCGAATTGCTTTTCGCATACGTGCCATTCACCAGCTTAAATCGAGCTTTCGTTTGCAAATGTTAAGCTTCACTCACCATCATTTCATTTCGGTTATTAAACCGAACCGTTTTTAGTAAACGCTTCACAGTAAACAACATCGGCCGAGTAACAACCGTAACAAACATTTCTGCAATGACCCTGCAAACATGTACATCGTCATATGTCCATTATGCATAAGCTCAACAAATACCATTACTTTCTGTTGCGAAATGAAACTTTGTTCTCGTTCTCTCCTATCCTCCCCGCTCATGCCGAATTGTACCTTTCCGTAAGCCGCATTAGTGTTATTATCGACACATGTTCAGATACGTTTCCTTTTGTTTATACTTTGCTTAAATCGTGCTAAGCGCCTTCTACTTTTCGCTCTCTCTCTCTCTCTCTCTCTCTCTCTCTCTCTCTCTCTCTCTCTTTCGTTCTCCACAAGCATCCCGGACATTTTACTTCCAGGGATTAAGTTTTGCCCACTGTACTGTAACGCTTCGCTTTTTAACACCATTAGTGCTTAGGGAACCGGATCATACTTCCGGAAAAGTGTACTCGCTACCCCCATTATGAAGTAGAAAAGGAGTCATGGGAAAGCATTACATTCTACCACACACCATCGGTAGCCATGTTTCGTTTCTCGGTTCATTTCCTATGCGTTGACAGCTGCTAACAAAGTGTCGCTTACTTACATCAAAAGCGGCACATTTAAGCAAAACGCACAACCAGCCCAAACTCCCGAAAGCGTTTCAGGGACATTTTAGCTTTGAGGACTCAGTAACCGTGCTGGCAAATTAACTCATTCCCTGTGTGGTTTTTTGCGACCAATTTTCTGTGGAGTGGAGGAGAGGAATCGAGTGTCTTTTCTGGAAATACTTCAAGCATATTTGAAAATACACTCATTCCGCTTTGCATACGAACCTAGTGCACCACCGGTGGGGATGTACAGATTGGGATAGTATGGATGGATTGGGATGGTACTTCCCAGAGCACGGAGATACAGTTCTGGTGCGAGGGACGATTCCGACACCAACAGACCGTGGAATAAATATCCTCGGCCAACCAGATGATACTGAAGAGCTGATTTATCCCACATTCTTCCTTGGTCTTGGGCTTTTGTCTCAATATGCAGTCATTACTGAGCTTTCCCTACCTATCCCACTTATGGTACGACACCGGTAAAACAAAATGAATGCGTCTTATTTATGCTAATGGAAAGCGAATGCCGGGCTGCGTGAGTCGGTAGGCGGCAGCGGTCGAACTGACTGAATCATCTATCTGCTTTTCTTGAACACGTTGCCACTGTGCCGCCTAACGTCCCATC
The DNA here is from genome assembly GCF_017562075.2 of Anopheles merus. Classification (NCBI taxonomy): domain Eukaryota; kingdom Metazoa; phylum Arthropoda; class Insecta; order Diptera; family Culicidae; genus Anopheles; species Anopheles merus. The sequence continues at coordinate 519,573 of NC_054084.1, forward strand.
TTCCAGACGCTTGAGCTCGGCATGTAAACGCGCCCGTCGTACGCAACACGCGTCATCGTAACGCCCTACTACGTAGCGCTTCGGGGAAGCATCAAAACGTGAGTATTCCACAGGCTCGTCGCTTGGCCAACCAACCGTGGCTTCCGTCACGTGAAAAAGGATACTCTCTACCCTGTCGCAATTGTTGAAGCAGGAAAAGTTTTGCTGGAATCTTACCAAACCAAACCCCGGCACTACCATCGATGTGGCATTGAATAACCAACAACAAAAAAGAAAAAAGCGCCTATGAGCTTTCTTGCTTCTTGCCTTTAGCACAACGCAAAAAAAACCTCACAGCGACATGGCATGGAAAAAGAGTGGAATGGTGCGGCATTGCAAATTTAGTGGAACACGCTCCGGAACTCATTATATTTTATGTGAAGTAACAAATTTTCTGAAGCCCGCACACATCTTTCGCTACGCTGAACAGCTTGACGAAACGTACACCTTTTCTGCTCTATGCTACCTTTTTTGTTTTTGTAAGGTAGGTTTATTTATAGTGTTTTATTCAACTAAAATGGTGCAGCAAAGCATTTCAATACAACTTTAAAACAGCTTCCTGCTTTTCAATACAAAACACAATTTACAACTTCACAGGACCTGCACATCGCACCCTAGAAATTCATTCCTCGTTTCCTTGAAGCTGTGCCGATGGCACCGTCGTCATAAATTGAAACATATTTCAATACAGCGTAAACAAAATTGCAACACACTTTCCAAAACTATGCAAATGAACATTTCTTATCATACACCGTACACCATACACCGTACGAACGTACGGTTTGCGAATGTGTTGAAATTCAACTTTCAAGACGCAAAAATATAACGGCGAAGTATATCAAACGCTCTCTGTGGCAGTGTGTAGCTACTTCCCAGCACTCCCGCGTGGATGCGAAAACTGGGGAGATACAAGAGAAGAAAAATAAACATTATCCCCGCAGGACAAATTCATTTATAAAGCGATTAAACTAATATATTTTCCGTTTTCATTGTCGCGTGCACACAAACGCGCGTGTTGCTGCCGCCGTTCGGCATGGTATCTTCACTAGCTCTCCACGTTTCGCTCTTCTTTGCTTCATGTTTTTACTTTTCATTCAACGGCCTTCCACTGATTGCTTGGTTCGCATTGGTGATAGTTAAGCGTCCACCTCGGATTATTCTAATGAGCAAAAGGCGCAAAGTAAAAATAAGTTTATGAAACCATGTTTTAATCCAGTTAGGTGTTCGGTGGCAACTTTGATTGTTTTGGGCCCTATAATGATAAGAGTTTATTTAAATTTTACCACATCCTGGGGTTCCTTCCTGATTGTTACAAACTACTTTAACAATCTTCTCCAAATCAAAGGAAAATATTTGTTTTAGTTTAAAGATATTTAATTAGATTTTTTAATTTATTCAGTTTTTTGCATTGAATTTTAATACATAAAAATAAACAGTTCAGTTTCATTATCAAGTTTCAACGAGTTTTTTCCCAGTTTTTTCAAATGGTTGAGCCTCATGTCATGCAACCCAGCAGCAACATCGGCATTCCCGTCGTGCATCACAACACTAACACAATTAAACTCTTGTAGATAAATTTGTCTAATTTAAGCATTATATCATTATTTCACCATTCCTTTTTAAAAGCATGTTAGCGCAATACAGATTTTCTAAAGTTGTCGAGGACTCGCTACAGAATATGTACCGATGTAACCCTCGTAATGGTACGGCTCGAAGAAAAACAGAAGCCCGACGCGATGCACACAGGTGTGCTCAATTCAGTTTTACTTCCTGCCCTTCCTGAAAGTAGCAAGAGTTGCAGCTCGATGGCTTAACGTCGCGTTGATGGTTGTTTAAAAGCATCATAATTCAAATGATGTACCACCGGTACCACACTGTGACCCGCATTCCCGCTATCGCGCCCACAAACGACGTGTCCGGTACCGGAACGTTTCCGGTAGGTTGATCCTTGGCCTACAAATTGCACATCTCATATGAGCGGATCTTTTATGTCGTTCTATGGTCTCGCGTATTCTCTTCTGGGTGACTCAAACTGCCTGTGCCTTTTCCGTCCGTACTAACGAGAGATGAGATCAAACCATCCCAGATGGGTACTGTGCCGAGTACTTCCATCCGTGGCTGAGATGGAGGGTGATTTTCGAAGCATGACTTACTTACACTGCTGTGCTTTGCTTCTTCTGTGGCCCATAATTACGAACAAGTGGAGTAAAGTAAGTCACTGTGCTTTTTCTTTACGGCCGACCGTCAGCACACTTAGCGAAATGCACGACATCATATGCTTGCCTTTACAGCGGAAAAGCAACAACATAACAGCAGCAAAAACCAACTCTCCAAGTGTGTGCATTGTATTGCTTCTGCCAAGCGAAATACCATTTTTGCATCCTTTTCCGCATCAGCCCGGCAACTGGATGGAGACTGCTGCAGACTTGTGCACCCGTTTCTTAACGATAATAATTTTCTTCCTGCTCATCTACAACGCACCCACGTTGGGTCTCCGTTTATTGTTCGAAGCATTTCACAAACGGCCACCACACGCATGTGCTACCAGGAAAACCATCAAATTCGCCCACGTTTTGTCACTCTTACAACACCGACCGACGGAACCGTAGGACAATTTCCCATGCTTCTCTTTCTTTGTATATTCACTTATCGTGACAGTTTTGAACTGCCTTCCCGGAGCCTACATGATCCTCATACGGCCGGAGAATACTCACAGCTTGTGATCCAGGTCACCAGCGTACGGTTTTACTTTAATTACGATAGATTGTTATTCATACGACATTCACCGGGAAGCCTCAACGAACCGACCCAAACTGAGCAACATCTGAGCTACGACGGAACTCCCCCTAGAAGGGTTCTTTCTTCCCGCTGGTTAACCCAAAAGCCTTCGTCATCAGAGAAAAGCCCTCAGCCTGCATAGTAGACAAAGTTGTGGGGTCCATCGAAGGTCTCTACTAGCCAGCTGTTACAAAGCAACCTTCCGTTCCTCTTGTGCAACTGTGTACTAGAATCAAATAAAACCATTCTCCCAAGAGCAATGTGTGTACGGGAGCGAGGATGCAATGCAGTAGATAGAACCCTTTTGTCAAAGTTTCTGCGATAATAACGCTCGCACACTACAACAGCAAAAAGGCACAGCTCGATGAGCTCCAACCGCCATTGGCTCGACCGCATTATTGCCGGATAGCACCAACCAATGAATGAACGAACGCTTTTCAAGTCTGTGTGTGTGTGTGTCTCAAGAGTGGCATTTGTAATAAACATTGCCACGGGTGAACGGCTCTTCCGAGAAAGCTAGAAGCAAATATCCTCCCTCGCCGATGCGATGCATATGAGCAGCTTTTCTTGCATTTGCTTGCAGAGTCGGTTGCCGGTGTGATGTATTTTGAAGATGATCTCGGCAAATTACCATCGGGTAATTCAAGATCCCCACTGGTACGGTCCGACCCGATACACGGTACGATGCATGCATCCAAAAGATAGGTCGTGCAGTTAATTGGAGTTCATCTGCAGAAATAAATACTACGGCAGAACAGAGTTTCCGGAGGAACTGTGGGGAACAATTTGAAACATGTCGGGTCACAAGGTATCTTATTTTGTAAATTAATTTCATACCAAGAAAAAACATTGGATAACAATTTTCTATTCAATTGCAGAGCTAGGGACACACTATGGTGCAGTAGTTGATGTATTTTGTATCTCAGCTTATCGCTACTCTCCTAAGATCATCAAGACAGATCGTGCTCTTAAACCGTACCCGACACAATGGGGCCTTCCGGCGGCGGGGTCATCCAGCGACTTTGCTGGTGTTTCTTTCCTTTCCGGTTTTCATCACAAATCTCAGATTTAAAATTAAAAGTTCACACTCACTAGTTGATGGGTACAGGAGGAACCTTACGCGAACAAAGAATGTTTCTTCACATCCGGCCGAGATTGCAGTGCGACCAGCACGTCGAAACGATGGCCCGGTCGAGAACTCCTTGTTCTGCCTTCCAAAGTTGGCCCAAAGTTTTGTTCGCTAACCACTAGTACCGGGCTACATTTGATGGAAGCTCCCACTGCACTCGCCTTTCTGCCGGATGCACTTTAAAACATTTGAGAGGAACTTGCTTTTTCATTCTTCATTCTTTTCGCCTTCATTTGGATTCTGTTGAACTTTTGAAAGTTTAGCTAACGGAGTAAGTTCATCAAATTGGTCCAGGAGACGAATGGTTACGGTGGCACATGTACTATGGACCTGTCAACAATTTCTATGCACTGCACGTACATTCCGCACAATTGGAAGATTGTTTTTTCCTCTTTCTGCATGTTTTTCAGATGACTTACTACTAGGGTGACCGTGTTTTTTGCACCACCGGGAACTACCGCAGTGAAAACGGTCAACAATGAACGACGTGTTGGGAGAGAATCTTACAAACTCTCACTACAATGTTTCAATGTTTGACCAGCAGTGTTTTTCGTGTAGTTTGCCCATTTACACGACTTTTTTCAAAGGCAGTTGAATTGGGTGCAACGACAATTCATAGATCAAGCGGTCAGACAAACAATAACTCTAGCTGCTTAATGCTAGACGTTTTCTGCTCCATACAATTCTCTCAGTGCATTAGCGCAATCCGTAGCTATAGTTGTTAATTTGCATGCAATTAAACACTACAGGTCATCATACGGTTTACATGACGTACCGAGAAGCAGCCTCCTAGCATCCGAACAATCCTAACATTCTTCCACGCCCCGCAGTAATTACCGATTAGTCGAACAGAACCAATTAGCAAAGTTATTCAACGGTAACTGGGTCACCGACATCGTGTTTTCTTTCAAGCACTCCCTCTCTCTCTCTCCCAAACACACACTCCATATCAACCCATCTCATCCCTGGCGGCCCAAGGGACACATTGTCAAGGGCCGTGCATATTTAGCCCATTCGCACAATCTCCTGCATCAGGCGTGTAATCGGCCGCCTTCCTGCAAGGCGAAAACAGACGCACTCGTATGCAAAAATGTGCAAAAGAGACCTCCCGGTGGGATTTGAGATACGACTCGGGAAACCTTTTCCGCACACCTGGTTCACTTTCTTGCAGCATTATTTGCATATTAAGGATTTGGAAATCACTCTCGGTGCACGACGGATCCGGGTTTAGCTTCATTTCCTGCTCACTCATCGGTGAGTGTGGAAATCTAAAAATAGCTCCACTCTCAATATGGTTCACTTGAGCTGTTCATGCAGTGTCTGGAGAAATGTGCTATCAATTCGAAAATGTGTGATCAATGCACCATCAGAACAAACCATGTGGGAGATTCGGTATGTAAAAAGTAATATGATGAAAGCCTTCCTATGATGGAAATGTAAGTATCCCCCGGGAAAAAGCTTCAAAAATTTACATTCAACGAGTGAATGGACAATTAAATGACTATTGAATTCATCATTGCACAATTATTGGAGGGAATATCCCAAATTCATTTTTTTGTTGAAAGCATTCTTTTCAATATTACCACATGATTAAATATTGTTCGTTTTGCTTAAATAATATGTCACTGTCTTTTGTTATGTTCAATCATCAACCACATAAATGAGCCCCAGCTCATTCAACGTATTTCAATCCTCTGTTCCGAATGATTCTCATTGGGTGCAACATTTCACAAACGGTTTCTTCTGCCTCGCTCCACATTCTATCGGTAATTGTCCTGACCTAGACAGCAGCGTACACGTGCACACAACATGCAGATTGGCACATGAATCTGAATCGATTCGAACAAATTGATGTGTGATATGGGTTGCATTCCATACGAATGACCCGAAACCTCATCGATGCTGATTGAAATGCAAGCCCTTTTAGTTCTGTTTTTTTTTTCACCTCGACTATGAAGTCTGAATACTCTTTTTAGAGGAATGTGCCACTGTCTGACATCATAGAAAATGACACCTCTCCAGATGGTGGGATGCAATGCACGGGCAGATGATTATGCATTGTGCTAAACATTTTCACAGACCGAACGGTTTTCCCCTTTTTATGCTTAAATTGCATCCAATTTGCTTTCTTTATCATACTTTCAACCGGTACGGGTTCCATTTGGTTGAGTCGAGTTGCTGAAACGAGATAAGAAGTACAATGCAAATCGATGAACGGCTGCAATCGATTGTCTCTTTTGGAGCGACTACCTTTTTCACCATCCTTCAGATAGAGAGATATCGAGGAGCGTTCTTTTTTGTTTTTCAACTGAGGAGCGGTTGAATTATATTTTAAATTGTTGTGTCCTGTGTGTAGTTTACACAAAGCGAACATAATAAACAGCTGATAAGAATAATCGTTGTGCGGGTGAATATCAAACCTGTAAATGAGCATCTTATTATCTTGTTTGGTTTCATCATTCAGTAATGCAGTAAAGTCTTCAAAAGTCAAACAAAACAAAAAAAACAACTAAACGTGTTTCTCACGCAATTTTTTATCCCATTATGTCAATACCCTTATCATATGTATAAACAGAACACTTGCGTTAATTAAAATTAAAACGTAACCCTGAATCATAATATCACGCAAGGTCTATCAAACGGCTAACTGTCAGCATAAACAATTGCTATACAAATTACATGATAAATCGTACAGAAAGCGTATACCCATTAAAATGAATCACACTCATTAATTGAATCGTGATCCGGCGGAATGGTGGTTAAAAACTGTCACCCAACTGTGACCGTACGCCAACCATCGACCGCGCTTGTCGCTCGTACTGCAAATGAAAAGTGACAAATGAACCGCTGCGGGAAATTCGGATTAATTGAAACAACACTACGCAAACCGGACACCATCGGCCGCATTCGCTCGTCGAATGTATTTAGCGTTCTGTACGGTAGAAATATAAATAAGTGTGTGTGTCCAGCAAAATAGTAAAATATTGGTTTTTATATATTTATATATAGATATATTTCATTTGTAAGTATATAATATATAATATATGTTCAATAAATTCCACCTGCTTATTTTATTTACAGTTTTCAATTCAGTGTAACGCCAATAAAGGAGTGATACATTGTGCGCATAACAATACCTAATGTGACATACGAATGGCGCAGGATTAAATGATTATTTTGCTGAAGACGCGAATCATTCAGTGCAACAACATACCTCACGGCATTCCTCCCATCAGTACTTTCTGCACAGTGTTTGTATTTGTGGGAGTATTGAGTGGTTGTTTTGTCAACTGTTGCCTACTTACACAGCAAAACCAACTCATCTGACCTGACGCAAGCAATTATAACGTGAGCTTCATATTGGATCGCAAAAAAATCCCGCCTTTTCTGATGAATGTGCAATGACGAGAGGTGAAGAGATTATCCAGTCCGGCAAAATCGGGGTGGAAACAACGCAACAAGAACCGCGTATGCAGCAATAACAACAAACAAACAAGCGACCATGTTGATATTACATTTGCGATTAAGTTGTGCATAAATTAGCTCCTCACAACCCAGGAGCGATTACCGCGCGACGAACGGCTGTCGATAAATCTACATTCGATCCCATTTTGTTCGCTACAAGCATCGACAACAACGAAAACAAAAAAGTTGTTTCTCCCCTATGCATCAAAACTGATGCTGCAGAGTTGCACGGTTATTATTTATTTACCAGCCACATAAACCACTAACCACGATACAGCCTGATGCACGGGAAGAGATGTTCGCTTAAAACCATCCACTTGCATTTGGGTCAAGGCATAAAAAGTGGGTAAATATTATCCCATGGTTTCACACACACACACACACACGTGACACCGGGTGTGTCCATCGGTGCTGGTTCTGGATCATCGATACAATTAAATATGCGTCAAGGGAAACCCTTTTTCCCGTCAAAACAGCCAGTGCGTCCAATCCATCAAACAAGCAATATCAATACATCATCCCCATCATCATCTTCCTCTTCCTCATCATCATCATCATCCTCATCATTAAGAGGGAGTATGGAGTAAACAGCAACACAAAACAATCAGAGATTAAAAGCAAACAACAAGACAGTCGGACCTAAACGTAACTTTGCTTATGGATATATCCTTGATCAGCTTTTTTAATGGTTCCCAGTAAGTTTGCTTCCTCCATTTTTGCTACTACTAATGGGGATGGTCAGCTTTGTCCTTCTAGCCAAACATCTGTGTTGCAGCAACATCAAAGCCCCCTGAATCCGATAGCATTTAGGAAATATTTTGAAATATTAATATCCATACGTACATGTAGTCATCTGACATCTACGAGTGTGATGCAATTGGCTTTCTCTCTATCTCTCTCTCTCTCTCTCTCTCTCTTTCTTTCTCTCACTCTCTCTCTCTCTATCTATCTTTTCCTTCACACTTCGCTAATGTTTTTTTCTCAGTGAGATTGGAAGAGACGACAACAAATTAACGCTGATTAGACTCCTCTCTGCGTGTCGTTGTAGTTTTACTAGCATTTCTGTTACGCGATATGTACTTCCCTCTCAAATTTGGTGTGTAACTGTGTGCGTGTGTGATGAATCTATATTTGTAGGTATGTATGAATGCAAGAGATTTTTAACTGCTGATTATCGACTTAACGTGTACATTTGTGTCGGTGTCAAGGTATGGTGGAGATGGTTTGCTTAATCCAAATGCAATTATGATTATATTTTCATTGCTATGCGTCTGTTATTGTATCGTTTCCGGTTGTTTTATCCTTATTATTTATTATTAAGTAGCTGTACCCCCCCCCCCCCCCCCCCTCACCTCCTCTTTTGATACGATCATCGCCTTTATGAGGCTTATTTTTTCTTGTGACTCCTCTCAATGGGTTGCCTATGTTAAGGTTATGAGATGAAGCAATTCCTTGAACTGCCCGCTGATTGCTAATAAATTGCTATTATACTCTCTCTTCTCTCCCTCTCCCTCTCTCTCTCTCCCTCTCTCTCTCTCTCTCTCTCTCTCTGTCGAAACCGAGTTTGTAGCTGTCTATCAATCCAGTGACAGGTCCTCCTGCACTGTAGGTGGGTCGTTTCTACGTTCCTTGGGCGAACGGCTCCGTTAAGTGAACCGTTTAGTTGTCCCGCTTAAACACCCCTTTCGCGTCGGTGCGCACGTTCACTGCGTCAGGATTAACGCAGGTTGGAATGGCATTCGACCATTTACCGTTTTTCAGACACTTGAGCATCTTGGCGCCGCGCAACTCCAGCCCGGCGTCACACGTGAATGTGATGCTTTCCCCGATTGAGTAGTAAAACTTCACCGATGACATCCGACCACTGATGGCGGTACCGGGGTAGGAACAAGCCTGTACACCTGTAAACCAGAACATTACGGGGACGGCATTGAAATTTATCTTATAAAACTGTTAAGCTATACCATCTGATTTACTGCTAGCTTCACATTTGAAAGTTTATTGTTAAATAGTCTAAGAATGCATGAGAATGACAGTAAAACACTTACACTTTGGTAGACCTCCCGACCAGCGCCCATTGTCCTGGCAAGCGATGATCGGCTGTCCCTGCATCATGTACTCCGGGTTGCAGTTGAACTGGACCACATCTCCTGCCCTATACGGCGGCGTTCCCTGAGCGTAACCATTTTGAGGTGCCCCTGGGTGGAAACACTGAACCTCTGTACCGAAAAAGAATAGATAGTTAACAACCTGATACATGATCAGAGACGTTTCTAGCACAACACTTACCCACACACGATGGGAATGGACCACCCCATTCACCCGTGGGCAAGCAGATGGCTTCACTGGGTCCCCTCAAACCATAGCCAGGTGGGCAAGAAAACGCCGCACGACCTCCAACCTCTCGCGACAAGATGGCAACTCGCGGTGCGGACCCATTACTGCTCGGTTGTATCGGGACCTCACCGCACTCCACACTCTCGCAGACGGGCAACGGTGCACTCCAGTTACCACTTGGCAGGCAGGAGATCTCAGGCGTTCCAATCAGTGCATTACCGTTGGTACAAGAGAATAGTACTCGTGTGCCCATCATCGTCTCTCCTGTGCTGGCGGACAGTCCTCGTCTTACCTGAATTTCGTTACAATGAACCGCCTGAGGGTAGAGGAAGCCCGCAACAAACGAATACAGAATAGAAAGACCAGTAGCTTATGTTGTAGCAACATGTAACCTACCTTTACAACCACTTCAACCGTGTGCGTGTGTCGTGCTGGTGTGACACAGGTGAAACTTCCAGAATCATCCTTGACTGCGTGCATAATGCTAATGCGAAACTCTAGCTGTGGATCGCGCCCTTCATCCGAGCTCCAGCCTTCGGGATATTTGCTGCACAGAAATTTAATTGAAGCAGCTACTACAGTACTGACTTCGCAAACCAACAGACATTGAACAACCTACCGATAATCGTGACTAACATTCCATCGTGGATTTCCAAAGCGACGCATCCACAGACACTCGAGATGTACGGTGGTACCCGGATACACGATCAGCTTACCATCATTACTCTGCGCTATCGGGCCGTTCTGGTGGCGTATCAATATGGTCGGTGGTTTTTCCACTACAAAGTGAGAGTATGTTTTGTGGTAAGATTCATTCAACGACTTATCGCTAAAAAGCATCTGAATGCCTTTCTTACTTGCGTAATCATTCTCCTGGTTCAACCCGAAACAGGATGGCTTCTGCCCGCTCCACTCCGAACGAACGCACGTTCGCACACTGGTACCGATCATGGCGTACTTTCCAATATCGACACATCTGTTTGGGAAGATTGAGCAAGTACATTTTGAACAGGTTTTTCTTAATAATGAAATATATTTCCGTTCATTTATCTTATTAAAAAAAATCCTATTTTGCACACAAGCAAAAAAAATAGTGTACACAAGCAAAGAGAGTAATTGTAAATCCAACAAACAAGCACTGAGGTTATAGGAAATATAGATATGCAGCGAACTGGTTACTTACTTGGAAATACGACAACATTATTTTAAAAATATTCCTAGAAATCTAATTCGATTTCAAAAACAATGCCTATTTCAAACGAATCTATTATTACCCACCGTCTACACACTAAACAAAAACTCGATCCACCCAACAGCCATCCGACCAACAGCTCAATTTAGCAGGCACTGCCATCCAGTAACAAATGTCCGTTTTCAAATTTCCACTGGCAACGCTTTTATTCCCCCTCCCCCCACCCCCAGCACAGTGTACCTCCTTCGAGGAAATGATTTTAATTGGAAAATCGACAAATCGCTACTTTACACAACGCTGTATAACAAAAATGAACCTAACAATTCGTTACCAGTAGAAAAAAGGCAAACACAGTGATTCATTTTGAATTCAATCATGCAATATGATACCTTTCACGTTGCCACAAGGCAAACGTACAGCAGCGAATCCGCCTTACGCTCTTACTATAGGAAAAGGGCAAATTAAATCGCATTCATTTCCCGCTTCATCAACGAACAACGGTGCGTGTAGGCGTTCGATCGGTGCAGTCATTTTCCGTCCTTTCATTCGGACAAAAACGTATGCGTCTCTATTGCGCTGGTTACCAATCCCTCGAATCCGTAACCGCCGAAAGCTTCAAATTCAACCGACAGCAAGCCGTCACGCCCGTTGGCTTCTTAATCAGATAAACTTTGACCCGGGATTTCAATCGATCGATGCCAATGTGTGTGTATTTCTCTCTTTCTCTCCCTCTCTCACTCACTTCCTCTCCCTTTCACGTCAGTCAAATGCCATTTTTATGTCGATTAGCAATCGAAGTGTGATGTTTATTCAATCTCTGGCGCAAAAGTTAACGAACCGTTTGACGCCCATCACTGCCACCGGTTACAGAACGCCAGGCCTTAATAAAAGATGTAGCTAAAATCTAACACAAAAAAGGGGAGAAGAAACGAAGCGCTCTCATTTGAAGGACGGCAGGCAAAAAGCAAGCAGAACTCGTAAACAAAATCTCCACTCGGTCCCGGACACGAGCCTGAGATTCGTTTCCCAAAATGTAATTTCAAAGCAAAAAAAAGCTGTACGAAAATAAAATTTAATACAATTTTATAACGCACCACAGCTCTGGATGAACTGCTGCCGAAAGCTCCCACAGCAATGTTAAGTTACTTCATTTCGAACAAACTTCACATCTTTCCACTAAGCCAGTTTCCTAGAATTCAAGTGTTGAGGGAAAGAAGCAAATAGTCACATCATTACAACGAACTCGGACTCAATCTGACCTACGGCCCATCGGAAGTGGGCTCAGTGTGAAAAGCTTCATCTAAAAACACCACTTCGCAAATGGAACTGCGTGGAAACAGACGACGCAATGGAGAAAAATCACTTTATTCGATAATGGCAATGGGATGGGAGGTGAACACAAAATACACATCCCTACTCCCACTGTAAGGGAAACGCTATCGCCATGGAGATGGATGGAGCAGCCCGGAGACGGGCCCGTCACGAATGATCACAATTGCGTGAATTGCGTCTGCTGAGTCACTGATAAGCGTTTGATGCTGTGTGTGTTCGTATGTTCCATCCGCACAGCGGAACGTGGTCTCTTTTGCTGGATGGTCAAGAGGAGTGTTTTAAAATTGGACACGATAGAGCGAAAAAGAAAAAGAAATCATACACGTGCTTCCGAAAAAAAGCTCCTAGCAACAACAAAACGACAAATGTTCGGGACAAAACTTTTCCCAAGGTGATTTTACTAACGAACACAGACCCGCAGGTGGGCGACATCAATTGAATGTCATTTTTATTTTCAGTAGATAATATTTTCTCCCGAAACTTTGCTGTGTATATGGTGCTTTTCATCTTGTCGCGCTAGATCGCAAACGAACTGAACTGAATGAACAGTTAAACATTAAATGTACCATATCGTGCATAAAGTTAATTTAATGGTACATCCTAACGGTCCTGATGAAGTGGCAAAGCTCATTTACTTTCCTTTTTTCATAACGAAGTTTTATGATTGTACTTCTCTTCGTTACTTTTCGTTTCATTCATTTAATAGTAATGTGGCCAGTAACTGTCCCAAAACTCCCATAGTCCTCTAACACCCTTTCCATTTTCCCAAACTCAACTGCCTTTCCCCATCTTTTCTGCTGCAGTAAAAAGCACGCACTGGCAAACACCTCAGCATCAGTGCATTTCCCTTTTTCAGTATCAATTCACACGTCACAGGCTGTGGAACCAAATGTTTTGTCCCGCAGCAGCATTCCAGATTTTTTTTTCTTCTCAACAAGTGGTTCTCGCACATTTCGAACAGCGTAAAATTATCCATTCAACAAGGCTTTCATGTGGAGTGCAAACCATGCCGTAAGGCACGGTCCGTCCGAAACGGATGGAAACTGTACAACAACTTTATCTACCACCCCACCAGCTTACTTTGCCAAACAAGTGCGTTCTCAATTAGAGCACGAAAAATTAATCCAATCCAACCAGCTTGGTTGTATGCCTGCGTACCAGCGAAAATGTAAAGTGAAACACCAGCGGGCAACAAACAAAGTGAAAGGAAATTTGTTGGAAAATTTGCATCGAAAATCACTCGTGGTGGTGGAGCGCGATGGGTTCGATTGAAGTGGTTCGGAGCGGAGCCACGTGAAGGACTTGTGCCGTACAACAATGAGCAAAAAGTGAAGTGATTTCTCAGTGTGGAAATAATACGATTTTCCTACAGCGAAGGAAAGTGAACATAGACACACATACGCAGCCGGTAGCATCGGATACACTAGCTCCCAAATTCGTTACAGCAACTAAAATAGTCAATTTTTTTTGTGTTGTGGCGCGGTTTCACCTTTCCACACCGGTTCCAACCATGGATGAAGTGCATGAAAAGATGGAGAATTTTTTAATTAATTCCGACTCGAGTGGCATCGAGTTGGGCGAGTTTCTAACGAAGCGGTTCCCCACATCCGCCGCAACCTATCTCGCCCTGCTTCCTCCCGGCAGCGCCCACCGTATACGCCAACGTTTGACCAACCCATGGAAATTGGTACCGACGGTGGTGCTGTTGGTGCTTGCGCTACTTCTCCTGGGCGGACGACGGTGGCCACTGCAGCTGGCAACGTTGTTTGCAAATGAAGATGTAAATGAGAAATGGAATTAATTTCGCGTAATGAACGCTTCCTGCGAACGTTTACATATTTTCGACATTTCAAGGACATTTTTTGTTTTATTGTTCATCTTCTTCTGTTTGAAGTGCATCGAGATCACTCGCCAAAAAAGCACCTTCCCTCCTTTGCAGCAGATTCTAATGTCGTGTCGTTGCGTTCTTTTTTCTCATTCAATCATTTCATAGTGCATTCTTACCATGCCGGCACAGCTGCAGAAAGCTTTTCGACCCCCGGAGAGCTGTGGCTTCTGTCGAACGGTTCACGGAACTGTTCCACGGCTGTCGAACGTTAGTCCGGCTGAGTTCGCCCGTGACTACGCATACCGCGGTGGACCGGTGATTGTGACCGATGCAACTGTAAACTGGACCGCAGTGGAGAGTTTCGACTTTTGGTTCTTCAAACGTGTGTATGAAACACATGGCAGTGGGCCGAGAGCGGAACGCTGTCAGTTCTTCCCATACCAGACCGGATTTCGCGACATACGAGAAGCGTTTTCATTGCCCGAATCACGCGTCCGATACGACCCGGGAACAGAACCGTGGTACTTTGGTTGGAGCAATTGTGATCCAGCGATCGTGAATGTGCTGCGGAAGCATTACCAGCGTCCCTACTTTCTGCCAGCCGACTCGGAGAACAGTGCCATCGATTGGGTGTTTATGGGTGGGCCTGGTCTTGGGGCACACATGCACGTAAGTGATGGATGGTCATTTCAATATCGCTTTAGAATGACCTATGCCCAAAACATTCACAGGTGGACAATGTGCGACTTCCTTCGTGGCAGTCGCAGCTAAAAGGAGCCAAAGAATGGATACTTGCACCTCCACCCGAGTGTTTGTATCAATGCGAATTCCTCTCGGTCGTAGTACAAACTGGAGAAACAAGTATGTCTATCTATGTATACTCTTTATTCCTTTCTTTAACTTAATTTTACTCTCCTTTCTTGGCTAGTTGTGCTGGATACTAATAAATGGTACCACAAAACAAATGTACTCCCCGGTCCCATCAGCATCACAGTGGGAGCTGAATACGACTAAAAGCCCCATTCGCCACTTACCTCGATATGATCGTCGTCCCCGGCGGAAACTCCACAATGTCCTCCCGAATTTCCAGATCGTTGTAGAAGCTAACCACGTGTGGCTCATTGTTGCGGAACATGCACGATCCGTTCGCCGACGGCATTCGATGAAACAGTGGATCATCGTCATCTATAAATGCATAACATAACGTTCAGTTCCAAGCTGTTCAAACGAAATATAATACTTGATATTGATGTTGTACTAACCGCAATTCATTGAGCGACCGATCCATTGCCCATCTTCACATATAATTTTCCATGTTGTTTGTTCGCCCGTTATGGAAGCGATACAGTCGAACGTTATCTCCGTACCGGACGGGAAACCTTCCTCACTGTTTTCATCCATCTGTTCACCGTTTTTGTACACCAACGAGCCATGGATCTTCCCTGGTGGACCGCACTCTCTGCCATCGTTTTCATCCTCGGAGGAAGTCACATTGTTGCCATCGAGTACGATGATCGAGCTGCTGTCGTCATCGCGCGATTTGCGGGACGAAATGTACCCACAGTTAATCGTTTCGGGCGTAAGCGAACCGAGAGCACAATCTGGAAGAAGATGGCGAGCAATGGTAGATGAGAAAAGTGGTATACATAGATCCACAGCAAAAATTATCTTACCCATCTGTACTGATGATGCACTTCCCATGCCGCTTTCACACTGAATCATCACTGAGCTGCCATGTGCAATAGTTAGACCAGCACGATATCCACCCTAGCAGACGAGAATTAAAATTAATTATGTCTAGATAAATGTCACTTCTTCTTATTTCAGAGATACTGCCCTTACCTGATAGATTGCGTGCATAATTGGCGGCAGAACACAAGGGGCAGGTAAACATTCCGGCAGTGAACTGACAGCCCACTCACCGTTCCAACAGCGTAGATTGGAGGGACCCTATTTTTCACAGATATCACATTTGAAGTGGATCGTTTGTACTGTGAAAATAAACACCTACTCACCTGCGTGTTGTAGCCATGATCACACTGGAAATTGATCATCTTCCCATTTTCGACCATCTCCATCGGGGTTAGAGAGGCTGTAGTTGGTCGCACTGCATCAATGGTCGTCAGATCGACTGATGCATCATAGTACTTGCCATGCTCGGTAGATGGCACGAAACAGGGTTCTAGCAGAAAAGCAAATATTGTGTAATGTCTCCATCATCACCTTAAACTTCTTTCAACTAAACTTACTCATACTGCACGTTGGTTTTGTTGGCTTCCATCGTCCCCTGACACATTTCGCTGTCGCATTCGGATTTATAATGTTAGAGACATACCCCTTCGTACAGGTAACGCGCACAATCGTCCCTGGACCGAACGTTTCATTCGGGTCCTTGCCTGGGCGAACGATTTCCAGTTGTGCGTACGGTTCACTGGCCAGAGGTTCACAAGGTCCCTTGAATTTCACCTTCCGCGCCGGGTCCATGCTATCCACGTCAGTCTGGTTCGCTGCCTTGCGATTCGCTTTCTGTGTGCGCTTCGTTTCCTCCATCGAGCTGCCAGCATCGCGCGTGTCTCGCTTCCTTCTGATGATCTGCGACTGTAGCTTCTCCATCAGTGCGAGCGGACTTTCCTCCACCGTTGGTTCCGTTCGATTCCGGCCACGGTATTGTGTTGTACGGTACTGGTTGCCCTCGTTCCGATGACTGGGCGTCACTTCCGATGCAAACTGCCAGCTCGTGTGATAACGCCCCGTCAGTGGCGGTGGGAAATAATTGCTGTAAATATCGTTCTCATTCAGATGGTCCGGTGTTCGATTAGTTTCGGCACTCTCGACAAAATCCAAACGATAGCGTGATTGTTCGTTTATGTCCGGAATTGTGATCGGTGGTGGAAGCTTCGGCTTTCGAGCCTTACCACCTTGCTTGCCTTTGTGTGGTCGAGGTCGACGAGTAGCTACTGGTGAGGGTGCCGGTGTTCCCATCAGCTGCCCTGCTTCTGATTCACGCCCATTCTGCACGCCTCGGTTACGACTTACTGGGTCTGACTCAGGGTAGGAATGCCATCGACCGTCCTGCACGTGTATATCGTCGTGTGTGGGCATGGTACGAGCCTTGTTGAAGCCAAGCAGATTCTGCACATAGTTCCGATACTTTGCCTTAATGCGCTCGTAGTACTTGCTGTAGGCTTTCTCCACATCCGAAAGCTCCCGACGCTCACGCACCATAGCGGTGCGGAAGGCGCTTCTTAGCAGTGCATTTCGACTCGCATCGATGCTACGCTTTGCACGAAAACGCTGGAAGTCTTCGAACGTGTAATGGCGATTGGGTGTCATCTGACCACGATACGGTATAGCAGCGGCACGTTTAACCAATTCGTGCTGATGATAAGCGTCATGCTCCTCCAGCTTACGTTGCAAATAACGATAGTGCTGCTTTAGCAGATTTGAACGGTGGAATCGCATACGCAAGTCTAGCGAACGACGACGACGATTCCAGCGCAACCGAGGATGCTGACCGGGCGTACAGATCGGTAGCTCCGTCGGACTCCACTTCCCTCCTATACAGGTCGCTCCAGGTGGACCTGTTTCAATCACGTAGCCCTTGTCACACTCGTACATAATTTGCTTGTTGTTAATCACCTTCCGCACGTACGGCCGATAGTCGTACAAACCCATGTTTCCCACCAGCAACACCTTTCCATTGGGGATGTATCCCGGGAACTGACAATACACTTCCGTGCACTGTGGCATTTCACCAGTCCAGTTACCAAATGAACAGATCAACACGTAGTTGTTCGGATCTGGTATCGGTTTCCCACCCGGAGCTGTTAGATTGTAACCGTCCTTACACTTGAACCGTGCTCGCATACCATGTTCCGTCTTCGGTGCCAACACCATACCGAACTTTGGCGGCTTGGGCATGGTTTTACAGCGTGCCGGTGCACATCGTGGTATAACGCTCCACGTCCCGTTGTTACAGGTGGGCGGCGATAGTGAAGAGAAGGGAAACTCGTAATGCTCATCACAAATCACTTCCAGCACGGTACCATGCTTTACCTTTGAGCTACTTCCACTTGTCGGCACAACTGTCGTCGAGTTCACGTCGATGTCAAACTCGATCGGAATTACCTGACCTTGCGAGATGGAAGGAACGACACAGGGTGCCAAACATTGCGGCAGCGGGTATCGCCACCGACCATCAATTTGACATACGGACGAGGTATTACCGACCAGCAGCATTTCTGGATGACAGCGGAATATGATGCTCGCCCCAAGTCCCGTACCACTTTCGATGTTCTCCAACCATCCATTGTACAGCGTGCCGGGATGTCCACAGTTTATTTCTAACGGAGTGCAAAAGAACAGGTCGTGATAATAACCAGTGTGATAGGAACCTCAGATAATGGTGCTAAATACCTTTGCAAGCAGGCAATGTTCCGGTCCAACGCTTGTCAGCACCACATCGGCGAGAGCTTTCACCCACCAGGGTGTAACCATAGCGACACTCGTAACTGACCACCGAGTTGTAGGATGTGCTGGTGTAGATCGCTTTACCATTTCTCGGATTTTCAGGCGATGGACATTGTACCGATGTGACCACTGGAATAAAAAGGATTCAATATATTACTTTGTCTACCATAGCTCTTTAAGCATGATTATGAATTCACTACCAGGAGTAAGTTGGTTACTCCATAGCATTACCGAATTATTTCGGTCGTACCAAAGAAAAATCAGCATCAATTACTACAAACAAAACATTAATTTCTTTCTTGAATACCCAAGATGTTAAAAAAAGAAAACAATTTGTAGCTGGTTTCCACACATTAAAAGAGAATGAAATAGGAGAAGAAGGTGCGTGTTCTACTATTATTGCATAATGGATTGCCTACGGTGTACTTGAGGAGTATGAACAATAGACTCCGATCAGCCACAAAAAAT
The DNA here is from genome assembly GCF_017562075.2 of Anopheles merus. NCBI lineage: Eukaryota > Metazoa > Arthropoda > Insecta > Diptera > Culicidae > Anopheles > Anopheles merus. The sequence continues at coordinate 538,611 of NC_054084.1, forward strand.
CGTTAATAGGTCTGTCCAATTATTCATAAATTGCTGCTCAAATTAGCACTGCCCTTTCATTTATCCTTTCCTTGCATTGTGATATTGACATTTAAGACATATAAATCCACCATCGCCAATCACTAATACTCATGTCATTCGCTTCATTTTGTTTAACACCTTCTTCTACTGTTTCATTGCCCGGTGAAAAATTTACAAAACAAAGAAAATTAATCATTATTTACTCCCATTTAGGAGGAAAAGCAAAACCTGCAGCATAGAAAATTAATTATAATGTAAAACAAGTTTCCGACATTGCATGCATGCCAGTAGCTGCATAAGAAACTAAATAAATCCTTGTTTTTTTCATTCCCTACTCATTCCCTCCCCCCGTGTCGCAATTGCGATCATGTGGTTAAACAAAATGAAACGAAATGAAACAAGTATTAGAGATTGCGGCAATGAATTTATTCAAGAATTAAACGTCACACTTGAGTACAATGTTAATCGCGTGCCAAGACTTATGTGACAGTTTGATACAAGCCCGTTATGCTTTCTGGTTCTCTTCCCCTTCTAGTCAACCCGCCCGGCTACTCGCTTCTCTTTTCCAATGCCTTTTTTTGTCGGCAAGGTGTTGATTTGCCTAGCGATGACCCATTAAAACTGTTTTCGTCTTCACCAACGTGCTCGTCACTTTATTGGCCGCGCGTACACACTCGCACACTCAAACGCGGTTCTAGTAAATTCAAAATGACACTCTTCTATACTATGGTTATCGCTACGTAAATATTTGCTGTAATATTTATATATGCCACATACTCCTTTTGCCTTCCTATTTTCTTCCCTTTCTTGATGCTTGACAAATTCCCTTACCCACACGCCGCAAAGCAAGAAGAATTGTGAGAATGTGAAATGATCGTGAGAAGCACAACCACGATCCCCGTGCTGACGTTGGCTAATTTTAAGAGTGATAAATGTTGTAGCGTGGTGCTTCGTAACTCTTCTTTACGCTTATTTAAGCCTGCTGCCCGACTACTCGTCACCTACTTCTACTCTGCTTGTTCCCTAGGCTTACGCACATTCGAGTAAGTTATGATACTGTGTTTGTTTCTGGTCATGTTAATGTACTACACCTACTGCACGACGGGTCGCGCGCGAATCTGATCAACGAGTGAAACACGCCAAGAACGGCAATTCAATGAAATGAATGGGAAAGATCTACTTCTACGTTTTATGGCCCTGCAAGCTCGACCGAGCTGTTCTCCGATGCTATTTCTTCTATGCGGAAAACTCTGAATAACATAAACTTTGAGATAGGTACTTTTTATCCTTGAGTGCCTATGCGAATGACTGGTAGTGTGCTAGTATGCTAGGCCCTTATGTACTTGGACCCACTACTTCCAATTTCTTGCCCGCGAGAGGAGTTTATCTAGTCAGCCGCAGGTTGAGCTAGTAGTTGCAGCATTCAAGATTGTGTGTGATTGTGTTAGAGAAAAAAAGTGCACGATATATTAGTACATGCGGAGATCAAACAGCTTATTAGTCGGAGACCAGCCCCCCAATAACACAAATTAATTAAGAAAAGATCAATCACATCGATTTTACGAGGCGATAAAACTCTACTTACGAACACAGGTTGGTAGTTCCTTCGGTGTCCACGATCCATCGGCTTGGCAGTAGCGTTCGGCTCTTCCGACCAGCTCGTACCCTTCACCGCAATGGTATGTTACCTTTCCACCGAACGTGTAGCTCTCTCCGGCATGCCAGCCATGAGCAGGATCGGGCGGCTGACCACAGGAACGTGCTGGAATTGGTTCATCAAACAAAACACGAAACGTTATTGATGTTTGCCTCTGCATGTCCTTTTTCCTCTTTGGCCGACTTACGTTCGCAGGAAATGTCTGGTCCATACCAGCTCGCTTGTCCATCGACGGCCAAACATTTGGCTCTTGGAAATCCGGCCGTAGCATAGCCCGTGTGACAGTGGTACTGTACCGTTGAGTCGAGATCAAAGGTTGCCTGCTCGGGTAGAGCGGAGTGTCTTGCGTGTTCGATGGTCGGTGGCTCCAAACAATAGACTGCATAAAAGAAAAAGAGGTTATACACAGCCTAATCTAACTTGCCATCTCCCTGTTACTCACTGTTCTGCTTGCATACTGGCTCACTTCCCGCCCAACTTCCATCCGCTTGGCACAGTCGACTCTGCAGCCCAACCACGTGATAGCCATGCGGGCAGGTGTACGTCGCTCGCGATCCAAAATGCTTCCCGGATAGTGTCACTGACCCGAGGCTCGGTTGCGACAGGTCCGGACATTCCCGATCCGGTTTAATGCAGGACATACCGCACGCACCATCGCATAGACATTTCTTCTTCTTACTCTTACAGTCCTCGTCCGACGAACACTTGCGTAGGCACTTTTGACCCTGCGAAGGAAATCGTGGTACGTATTACGCAATAGCTCACATCACGTCTCTCCTCCGAGACATCTTACCAGCAGTGTGGCCTGTTCCTCGTCTCGTGGACATTCGGTTGAGGGCGAATTCCTCGGATTCTTATACACCCGCCCATCATCATCTGCCTCCGATGATTCCTCATCTTCGTCCCATTCTGAGTCGTTATCATCGTCCGCCTCTGTGACGGCTGCCGTCGGGACGCAGTAAACTTCCGAGATGCGTGGAAAGCGGAGGGAAATACAAGAACAACAAAGCAATATAAATATTTTTCCCACCCAAAATCGCAAGATCATTCAAATTAACGAAAACTTTGGAGGGGTAGAGGAGGGAGATGATCCTTTCGATCGACGTGTTGGCTGCGATCCAACGGCATTCTGTCATTGTTTTGGTTCGGCAGTCTCACTGCTTAGTGTTCCGTTCTTATTTTAAATACCCGGCTGCAATGATGAGGTAACTCGTGCTCAAACCGGTGCTGCGACGAGGTCAAGCAAGTGCCTCTGAGGTACGGTTCTGGGGTTAAAATAATAACATTCCTTTAAATTGGCAACTAAATAGCAAATTTAAAAGCTGCTCGTTCCTAGTGGCTTTTAATTATGTTCTATTTTTGAAGTCGGCAAGGCTATCAATTGGGTGTGTCAGCAGAATACCTTTCGAATTGAGATTTGAATTGTTTTATATTACATTTAATTTATTACACATTAATACATTTAATTTAACATCAGTGAAATTATTTACTTTACCACATCAATCAAATAGGAAAAACCCACGCACGCGATCATTCGCCTTATCAGTCGCGAAAATCAGGTACCCTGATGCGTAAAAATGTCACGCCATCGCGTGTTTGCCGACATGATGCGTTGTTGGCATACCGGGGCCCAGTGCTAAAAAAAGCCACCCAACAGACATTGTGACGGTGTGGTGTCAACATATCCTCATGGCCCAGACACGATGTCTGGTGCAACCGAAACGGAAGGCCCAGCGCGACGTGTGAGTACTTCCGTTGGTTTTACGCACCAGCAAACACGCGAGTGTTCGCTGTGTCGTGCCGGCTGATCATCGTCGTACGATCGTCGCCGTCTGCTCGTACGAGACTTGTTGGAGCCATTGCACTGGTGGACAGCGCGATTGCATTCGCCAGCTGCTAATGTTCCTGCTGTTGCTCTTACTGCTGCTGTTGTGTTACCAAAAGGGAGTGGTGAGAAGCAAGAGAGTGAGAGAGAGAGCGAACAGCGAAATACCGGGGCAGGGTGCAAGATTTCGCGACAGCAAATCCCGAAATAACCAGCCCCCCGGGTGTTGGGCGTACGGCGCATATCAGTTTGCCAGACTGTGACGAAAGCCCTGTATGCTGCACGTACACAAACACATTCGGGGCAATTTGGCAGACATCATGGCTAGACGTGCACGAAAGACGAACCGTAACACAGCCGTCAGGCAACCGGGCAGACAGTCAGTCAGACAGACAGCAGCAGCCCTATCTCCACCGCAGCACACCGTTCCGTAGCTCGTTTGAACGTTGTTTTGGAACGAGTGTCTGAGAGACACTTTGTTTGCTACCGGTCGAAATTGCACATACGGCGAGTTGAGTTAGTTGAGCGGTTAGGACACAGAAATACACTACTTAAGGTTAGTTAACCACGGATTCTCCATCGCTCTGTGTCGCCAAAACGGGAGAGCAAAACAAGCGAACAGGGACCGATGATGACAAATCCACACCGATTACGTGTGCTCATGGTGCGATGATTCGTGGCTGCTGACAACGGGGAACTGCAGTCAACCCTCCGCCACTCACTTTCCCTTTGTGACACCCTAAGCGGGAGGGCTATTTTGGTAGGGCAATCGTGTAGCAAAGTGCACGAAAACAAACGCACGCGCTCCCAGTCGATTGGTTTGACCGGAAAGGTCACTAACTCGTTTATTGCCGCCAGGTGAACTGAGCCGTGCCTGGCTGGGGAATGCATACGAACATGACCGCGTGCAAGGCATTGTATGAATTTCATTAAATGGGAGCGTCCACAGGGCTTGCTTAGGAGATTGGTTGGTTTATTTTATTTACGTAATTTTGGGCGCACGTTAAGTCCGATTGAATTGTAACAAGATTATTGAATTGAATTTTTCGTTCCAGCTTTGTTTGAATAAGGTCATTGATGCATGAGAGAACATAATTTAATGTCCTCCCTAAAATCAATTCATTTAGCAAATTATTTGCTTTGCAAACTTTAACGCATCGCATCGTTCTTTTGCCACCTGATGAAACAAGCACGATAAAGATGTAAACATTTCAAAATCAGCTGTGCGAGTCCAGGTTGAAGTCGAATTGATGCGAGCGAGCAAACGAATGAGCGAGGTTCGCCCGAAACGGTCAGGATGTGCTGCACGTGAGAGCGCACGTGAGAGCCGTTACACTCGCTCACCCATACAACTACACACGCACTCGAGCGTGACAAATTTGCACACACACACGTCTTTCTCTTATTTCTGCTGAGAAAACAAAATATATAAAACCCACAACGACCTTCCCGTGTCAACCCGAAGCCATTCCGAAAGGAAAATGTGACCGATAACGGAGAGCGCCCACTCGTACGCTGTTCCCATTTAGCTCCTTTTTCTGCGAAAAAGCGTACGAGAAAACGGGAACACCTTGACAGGGTACAAAGCGGTGAGAGGAGGACAGAAGAGATTGTCATAGGAAGCATACAAAGCGATGTAATATTGCCTGTTCTGGAATTTCACATTTTTTTCACGCCGATTCACTTCAACGGGTTCATGTTAAGGTCATGGCCCGGTTTGCACAGAGTATTGGAAAGGAGATGAAACCTTTGCCCACTTGACATTTCCTCACATCTGACCGTGTGGCCTATGAGGCCCCTGATATTTACATCCACACCCCAGAATAATAAAAAAAGAAGAAAAAACCGCCCGAGAGCCCCGTAAAAGCTCCTCCTTTCATGCACGCCGAAGAAAAGGCTCACCCGTTTTCACCAATATGGCTGACAGGAGCAGCCAGTAGAGAAGATTTTTCTTTAGCAGCAACATTTTCCGTCCGCGGCACCGTGTGCAGCACCGTTTGTCAAATAACCGCTCGAGTTCGAAACCTTGTCAAGTTGTGTACAATTTCATAGGAAAAGCTACTTTTTGCACTTGGCCTAGCTTAGCCCTTGAAACCGCACATGACCACTGCAGCTAGTGAGATCGATTTTCCACCAAACACAGCTTCCGAAAAACCACAAAAGAGCACACACAACACCTACACACACAGAGAGCACTACTGAACTGGGTGTACCGCAGCTTCTTATGAACAGAGGTCTGTATTCCCGCGTACAGCTCACTGTGGCGTTCCTCGCTGTTTTTCCCGTCGTTCACTTTTGATCTGGCCTGCTCTTTGCTTAGGACAACGTTGACAACGACGTCCACGACCACAGCAACAATGATGATGACGAGCAGCTTGCACAGCACTTGAGAGCACTTCCACTCGCGAACAGTGTCGGGTCGATTCTCACGACGATTTCACAATGCTCGGTCCCGTGTTCTGTCAGGCGATCCGATCCTGGTTGTGTTATGCCAGTCCGCTTCCTACTTCCGCTTTTCGCCAGCTACCCCGTGCGACCGTGCCGCCACAGTAGCTTCAATTGAACTGTTTTCATCGCCGTTTTGCAGCGTTCTGTCACAACGGAGCGAATTTTTCGGCGAGAGAGTTTTTGTAGTATGATATGAGTAAAAATCTTCGCCCCGGCGCTCACGGAGATTTCGACTTGATTTGACGTGAATTGTAGAGGGGAAGCCAGAGGACTTGAAAGCTTACTAAACGCTAAGTCACTTTATCTTTACTCTTAAACATTTACACTCACTTTAAGGGAAAATATACATTTCTTTAGTAACAAGAACAATTATGTTCTAAATATCTACTTCCGTTACTACTGTTACTATCTAGATCCTTCGTTATCTTTCGTGTTCAACGTACATAAATAATTTTCAAACTAATGTAATTGCACTAAATTCACACAGAAGCGTCATGATAAGTTCCGCTGCCACCACGTGGTCGATGTCGCGCTTGTAACCGAATCGCGTTAAGCGTTTAAGCGTTTTTACTCCCTAAGATATGCAACCAACAACACAACTCAACAGATACTCTTTTTCCAGCTTTGCACTTAGTACACTGTTGTTATCATTGAATCAAACTACTAACAAAACTGCCGCATTTCTTTTGGTTAAATACCATTTCTTTACAACTTTACTATTTTTCCTTGTAGTGTTAAATCATTGTACTGTGCCCGGCTTATTTGTACTCCCACATTACAGTTCAACAGATTTCCGATAAGTTGCTACACCTTATCGCAAGCTTCACTTCTTCTCTCAATCACAAATAAAGCACGACGACGGTTTGTCTGGTAGTGTAGATAGCGTTAAATATCGGGACACAAAAACAACCTAACGAGCACAGACGTTCTGACGACAACGACCCGGGACATACTACTGCGTGGTACACGCACAACGCGACCAGTGATGAATGGCCCGTTTAGCAGCACTTCCACCACCGCTCGTGTAAGGAATTTCAAAAATAGTTCATGAAATTATCAAGCAATACGAGATAGGTGCAGTGTATTTTTTACATCGTATTCTTTCTCCCTATTTTCCCGTGCTTGTCGCTTGTCGCCCTTATAATCCTTGCCTTTTGATCAGGCTGTTATGATCATGTTGCTTATACCCAGATTTTTTTTAAATCAAACTATAACCCCTTTCAATTCCATTAAACACCGTCTATAGATCGGCTTTTCAGCTACACACACTCAATTTGTTGTCACCACAATTTTGCAAAAAATCCATCACAGAACTGGCACAGCAGAGAGGGACTGATGATAAACGAACCGCCGTTGACAGAAGCCTTTAAGCGTTGTATTTTAAATTTAGATTTATTGACCGTAAACCATGTGGGAATCACGCCCGAGATCAGAGCGACGAGATGGGTGTGTCCGGTGTACTGATACAGATACGCATCGTACAGATTGCTCGCCAGATGAATTATGTTGGCCAAGGTAATTCTTAATCAATTGTTGTAGAGGCTGTAGCTCTCGCACTGGCATTGCTGCGAACCTTACTTTAAACAATCCAATTTTCTTTCAGTTTCTCACAAAATATAAAATAAAACAAACATTGCTCCAATCAGCAGATTCATTATTCATTTGCTTTTTCGCCAGTTTATAATGTTTGCTCCAGTTACAACGTTTCACTTGTTCGGTTTCGTGATATATATACGTATAATAATTTTTTCTTGATTTTTTAGTCTGGTTTTCATCTTGCAAATACATACACACATTCATAAATCAAAAGTAACAAATACAATATTACTTATAAGGTTTTACATAAAAATTGATAGTACTTCATCGCATTATATGTTGTGTTGCGTTTCTTGTTTCTAGTTTTTCAATCTTTAATATATTTTTCCTTCTACTTGTCTGTTTCACTTCGTATATTAATAGTTTACCTCATTACTTGTGCGTTTTGTCATACTAGCATAGTGTTTACTTAACCCTTGTTTTGCGCTACATTTCCTTTCTCAACGAACGGTATGGCGTTACTTTGTTTTGATTTCTATTCCCATTTTTTCATTTTTCCTCTCTATTCCTTCACAATAAGTGTTATTCTTCATCGTGGAACCACGTGGTATGAGGGACACGTACACACATATAAGATATACACGCCTATTTAGCTACTTAAAAGTGTCCGATCTTTGTTACACCATCCATCCCACCAGCATCTTCTGCTACGGTTGTATAGTTACCTCGTACCTCAAACTATCACACCCATCTTAACGTTTACACGAGTTTCGTACCGCCGACGGTCGGCTTATTCTACAGTACCTGGTTTTGTTTCACAGCTGTAATTAGGGAGGTGGTTTCTCGAGCTTTGAGAGTGTTGAATTGAGTTCAGGAGCGTTTGCTTCCGGGCGTGGGATGGATTGCATTGCAAGACTTCATATCAAGGACCAGCCTCAATGTCTCATTCCAGATGAGATGAACTCTAAGGGTAATAATTTTTGCTTAGTCTGGTGACACGATATTGGCGGCAGAAGGCTTGGGCTAAGGGAAACCACTTGCGCATTGGCCGAGTGTGTATGGTTCATGCTATGGCTTTACTATCATAAATGTTATATTGCACACTGTTGCTGCTAGCTACGGACTATTTGCCGATTACCACTCTAGACGATGATCAAACTGCATTATATGTTAGTGTTGGTATGTTATGTCTGCTTTTTTATATGGTGAAATGGTTCGAAACGTTTCTTATGTTGCTTGCGTTTGCTTTAATAGATATGACAACTACTATTTGCTTCTGTTTTTTGCCCTTACCTTACGCGATACGTTTTAGAAATATTGCACTATGGCAGATTTCCTAAGACTGTGCAGAGAGTGTGTAAGATAGGTTTGTTTTTATGTTTTCTTTTGCTTTTCTTATCAGCCTACACTATGCGCACACAAGAGGAGGCCAATTTGCGTAAAACATCGTGTTTTATAAAAGTTTCATTCAACATACGCAAACAAAAAGGTCTCTACTGTAAAAAATGGATTGAGAAAGTTTGCTACATTTCGATTAAGATTCTACACGCTTTTAAGTATGTGACTATACAAACTGTAGAACAACGTGTGGCGCTTGCTAAATGTCATGTTTTCAATCCAACAGCCAAACAGCCAATAGATAAATAAAAATCAAATCACATAAACATGGGTTTAAATTATCTTCCAAACCAATTGCTTAACCAACACAACTTTTAATTATTTCTAAGCCCAAATATTAACCAATTCATTCTCATCACATCCACCACAACACACACGCACTTGCTCTTCTTAATTTAACTAAACAATAATCAACGATACTTATTCGATCACATTCAGATAGCAGAAAATTATAATTTCGCCGTCGAAAGTTCAACAATAAGGTCAAAAGCAAAAACTGAAATCGTTTCTCCGTCCATCCGTCTTATAGACCACGAGGATCCGTTTCGTTAAAATAATGTACTGTGGAACCCCACATAACGAGATTTATCCGTTCCAGTAACTCACTTGCTATGCGAGAGGCTCTTTATCATATAATTTGCATGAAAAGTGAAATAATTGGTTTCAGCAACGCAAATGTGCTGGTATAAAGAGCATAAATGCATTTGAAAAATAAACAATCTCTTCATAATACTTAAAATTTGGAAGACATTTGTAGCTCACTATTTCTGTAGAGCCACAAATTTGTCCGAATGATGCTTGAAACAGACCAGGAACACAAATGATATTGCTCATTATGTTAGATTTTACTCGTTAAGAGAGGTATTTGTTGAGCATTAAGATTTGCTCATGATGCGAGGAAAAACTTATAATAAGGGGTACTCGTTATGAGGAGTTCCACTTTAGCCACTTTTTGAGCGATGACTGTGCGATCTCAGTTGAATGCCGCGAGTTACATTCGCGATCGAGTCAAACTCGGTTCAGCAGTTACACATAGTTTTTACAGAAAAACATCCTTTTCCTAATTAAAACACAGATACAGGTCGTATGTGAGCAGTACCGGTGAGTACTAACACCATTCTAACTAACAACTGCATCATGCAGTGTCATTACATCGTTCATTTCCTGTGGCATTCACGTTTACTTTATGAAGGAAGATAATCATACCGCGCATACTTTGCTGTAAGATGTTTGATGAAGATTTAGAATCGCTCACACTCAAGGTTGTATGCTGCGCAGCACACAATGGCTAGGATGCAATTATTTTTAATATGTGTTCTTTTTGTGTTATGAAGCTGAATTTACATGCGTTTGCGTCTGGTTGTCAATGATTTGCACTACTATTTATCTACGTTTTTCCAAGAACATTGCTCCGAATACGCAATCATTTCGATTCTATTACCACGACGATTCTGTTAACCATAGGAGATGGGTTTGTAATGGGTTAATTAAATTTGCGTTTGCGTTTGTGCCATATTTCTGACTCTAACTTACATGCTTATACCGAAGACAATCCATTATCGTTACATTCACTCGTTTTGGAGAGATTCATTCATGAAAGGGTACTCGAAAAGGATAGGACTCACCGTCCTCCCCATTATTACTGCTTTAGATCAAACTGCTTGCCATCGTGTTCGGAATTGCCGTATACTGTCGCAGCTCGATCTTCATCGGCTGTGCACCCATCTTTACCTGAGCGAAGCTTCAGCGTGATCAGATTGTGACGGTTCTCCAATGCAAGTGCCAGATAGGAGCCACCGCTAAGAATTTCACACGTCGTGATACGTTCCTCCGGGGTGTACACTGCCAGCAGGTTGCCGCTATCGAGCTGCCAGAGCCGTATGGACATGTCACGTCCCTCTTTATCGCTAGATAACAGAATCTTTCCCGTAGGATCTATCTTCAATAAGGTTACCGGGGCACTGTGCCCGACCAGGGTGCTTCGGCAGTTACCTACAATCAAACAATCAGTTCAGCATGAATAATATATCTCCCGTAAAGCTTGTTCATAGCTAGTTCTTACCAGTCACCAGATCCCAAATTAAAATTCTTGCATCCTCGAGTCCAGCAATGACGCAGGTGTTAGTTTGCGATATGGCAAGAGATACCGTGTTGCAGGATGGTTTCCACTTCTTGAACAGTGTGCCGCTCTGTAGATCGTACACCACGATAAAGTTAGGACTGGGTTCTGCCAGCTCCTTCGCAACCACACACACGTATGAGCCTTCGTGGGTAATAGCAGACAGTGAAGTGATAAAATCGTGATGCGGTATGCGTAGATCGTATAGCAGCTTCTTTTGCGACAGATGCCATACCAGCAGCGGGAACGGTTTCTGTGTTTCATCACCACACACAAGAATTCTGCAACGAAATAGAGAGAGAGAGAGAGAGAGAGAAAGAGAGAGAAAGAGAGAGCGAGAGAGAGGCGTAAGAAAACTCACACTAAAAGTACCTCAGCAAACTCGCTTACCTCCCATCCCCCGACACTAGGAGTGAATTCAAGAACCGATCTTCACCCGCCTTGAACGTTGTGACACAGTCACCTGACTCAATGTTCATCAGATTCACGTACATGCGGTTGCGCGATAGACACACGAGATGCGCCGGATCGTGCAGACCAAAGTAGGGCATCTTCTGGTTCATGACACCTTTCAGTGTCACCTTGAATCTGCCTTCGTTCAGATCGATAATGCGAATCTCACGACGACACAGAACCGCCACACCATAATCACCAACTGGACATATTGCTGATGGTTGAGGTACACCAGTAAGTGTGCGTACCTTACGGCATCTACGGAAAACGAAGAAAATTGTTTTAAAGTAACTCACCGTATCCTCTTTGATATTTTATCCCGCAACTTACTTTGCAACGTCCCACACGCAGATTTCTTCCCGCTCTGTGCTAAGCGAAATGACAAAGTACCCCTCAATGCTCAGGTTCATGATCAGATCGAACCCAACCACGTTCGGCATGTTGTCAACCGCTTGCTTTTCTTCCTCGTCTTCCCCCTCAGTTAACACCAACTTTTCCAGGAACGGTACAGTGCTGTTGTTGATAGTCTTCAGCCATTGTTGTACGATTGTACTGTTCGCATAGGGAGAACCGGGTCGCTGCTGTTCCGCTACCAATACCGGATGCAGCAGCGAGTATAGCTGATTACCGTCATAGTTCAGGGCCTTGAAATGCGTCTCAATAAACGATTTCAGCAGGGCCACGTGAGTACCAGCACTGGTGGCACTATCTACTAGACGAATGTCGTTTAAAACATGAACACATCCGGTAGCGATCAGTTTGTCTTGCAACCAGACTAGATCGGTCAGGTACGGAGAGTTGGAAAAGATGGCGCTCTCGGTTGCTGTCGAATGGAGCTTGTACTTGTGGTAGGGCAATTCAACTATCTTCCTATAGTTAAAACTGCAATTCGAACCGGAGTTAAAATCGTTAGTAATTATTTCAAACGGATGACATGGTGAGATGATTACTTACCACTTCTCTTTACCCTTCTTGTCGAGAAACACGTTCGGTTGCAGTTCGTAGTAGTCGTACAGAATTTGATGCGCATGCTTAATATCGGCCTCGTAGCGCTTTTCCGCCACCTGCCGCAGTGTCCTATCGATGACGATAATGTTCTTATTGTGAAGAAATAGTGGTCCCATCTTCCAACAAAAATGTGTCCACTGTTTTGTTGTTGATCCTAGAAAGTAAAAAATGCAACCCAAATAAAGTGTGTGAAGAGATCATTCAGCCAAAGATGAAAAGAAAACTCCTTGTACCGGTGACTAAGTTAGAATTTCTAATAAGTGTAATGATTTCTGTCTCGAGCAGTCCTTCCCGTGAAGCGAGCAGCAACGACATGATCAGCCTCACGATGGGGGCAGTAAACTTTTCCTCCAGAATCACAAACACTCGCTCGCTGATGTGTGATACGGAGGTGTTTGAAAGGTTGGTGATACCAAGCCAGCCGAGCCACCAGAGAATCTAGAATGATAAATACACAACTGCGTTTCAGTACGCTGTAAATCGCACCAAACTTAAGGCCAACCTTCGCTTGAATTGAAATCTTCTCGTCTGATTTCTTCCAGCTTTCTGGCAGCTGCAATGCACCGTTGGCAGCGTAAATATCGCCTCCTCCGAAACACAGCACATCCTCCCACTGTTCCTGAGTGAAGGGCGTGAGATACAGGAAGCAGCTATCGTCTCCAATCCGCTCACGAAGGCGCTGCAGCACGCAGCTTTCGGCATTCGCCAGATCATGCCCAGTGCCAGCGGAACTAACCGTCAGCACAAACTTCACATTGTCCAGCAGCGTTACCGGTAACCAGTCAAGATCTTCCACGTCACGCAACGCATCGATCGAATCAATCAGGATGGTGATTTGCTGCTTCGAGCTCTCCAGCAATGACTTCAGAACCCCGGAATATGATGAAACGGTCTGTGGAAAAGTGCAGAATGGTTAAAGCCATTATTGTTTCACGGCTTCCTATCTTCCCAAAACTCACATGCTGGCATCGTGTCGGTACTCCTTTCATTAATACTGATATCTGCTCCGTTATCGAACCCACCAACCCGGTTACATCTGAGCTTTGCATAGTAAGGTTGGCATATCTGTAAGAAAGATACAAAACCACTGTTATACTCTCATGCTTATAAGGACTAGTTCAGCGAGCATTACCTTATCACTAGATGGGAATCGGGCAGCCAAGTGTGCAGATTTTGTGACAGTTTTGCCATAAAGACACTCTTTCCAGCACCCATCGGCCCGTACACAACAAGTGGCTTGCCCCGGGCCGACGTTAGGTACTCGCGCACCCGCTCGGTCGTACTGAAGTTGGCGCAATTTTCGTTCAACACACGCGAGTGCCGATTGACCTCCTCCAGCTCACTCAACAAACGGCGATCGACACCATACGTGCAGTGTGGAATAGAGTACTTGCTAACGTGCTCATCGATGATTGCATCAATCTCAAGCGATAGGCAAGTGTCCAGCATCGCTCCAAACTGTTCCTGCTGCGGTTGGGCGATATTGGCCGGGATGCGAATGATGTGCTTCTCGGACAGTTGATTCTAGTATGCAAAGAACGTGCATTAATTCAATATTATTTGGCATTGATACCAACCAAATAAAATACCTTCAGATCGTTCTGGATGTTGGTTAACCTTCGCACCATTTCCACTTCTACAGAGGATTGGCCTTCCGTTTTAAGTGCTGCTACTGTGCTCTGGATCCAGATGCAACGTTTCGATAGTTCTTGACTGATCAAAACGGTGTTGTTGATTTCCTGTGAAAATATATTCCATATTAACTGTTGCTTTGAAGACGTCGACATTAACATTTGGTACCTGTTCTACGACGGTGGTTAGATAAGAGTCACGCAGCTCTTTCGAAAATATTTCGATCAACGTTTGCAGCAGTAGCGCAAGTTCCTTCTGCGACTCTTCTGAAGACATGGGCTGAAATCAATCAACGATGAAAAAATGGGTAACTCCCTCTCCATATATCTTCAATCATCGCCTATTTACCGGTGGGGCAGTTGCATTCAACCGATAGCACGCGGGCTGCGATTTATCGTCCAGCACGTACCACTTCTCCAGTATCGCTCGTTCCGCAGGATTCCGCTCAGCCATCTGCAGGGCCGCCACAAAGTCCTGGCTTTCAATCGTCAGTGGCAGCAGCGGATCGCCCAGCGTGCCACCGAGGAACAGCACCGGAATAAGGTACGAGTCACAGGATTGGCGGGCAATTTCGGCCAAACAGTTCGCTGCCAGCTCGTGACCGCCCTGTGCCTCGAGCGGTCCTCGGAACCACTTGCTCACGTCGAAGCTGTTTCCCTTGGGCTGCTGCACATGCAGATCGGCCACATGCAGCTCAAACCCGCGGCTCTGGCATTTCTGGTTCAGCCCCTTAAACACCTCTCGCAGCATGGCCTTTTCCGTTTGAAATCCTGCGATTATAGTGAAGAGCATACGTTACATTGGTAAGCCATCGGAATTGCCAGTAACAGTTGTATTCCACGAATCAATCGACTCGCCGTGCCGTGCGAGTCGTTATTCCGATTGAAACATTTTCCTTTTTTCCCTCTCCCCGTAAAGTCTTCCTGTTGGACCTTTATCGCTTTTCCTGTGCTTGCCAAAACGCTCCAGACACACCGGAAAGGGTCAATGCGATAACCGGAGGATATTGCCGAGAGTTTTCGATCACCCGGAGGTCATGCAAGTGTACTGAAGCGTCCTGCTCCATACCGTAGGGGATGTATGTGCCATGAAGCGTTAGCTACAGAGAGGATGTAGCAGAGTAAAAGTAAAAATAAACTAACCATCGCAAATCGGGACCATAATTGACACAAGGGAATCAAATCCAGTAAATGCACGTTTCGACATCCCCGCTTCCCACCGAGGTGTACCGACCATTGGAGATCGTGGAGGAAAGGATAGGAGCAGTAGCAAATTGGGACGAAAATAGGTCAGATCAGGATGTGGTATGAGCTACATCAAGCACATATTCAATCACTGCTTCTACCACACGCCCACTGTGGTAGTCCTCGTGGCTGCTGTATCCATTTACAGTGCAGTGTATGTAACGAATGTTTCGTTCATCATCTAGCTACTGCTAATACTTCCATGTTCTACGTCGCTCCATGTTTAAGGTTGTAAAGAATTCCCCATACACTTAAAAAAACGTCCCACACTGTAACCTGCTGAACAGGGCTTACCATCGTCTGCGGCCAGTATGTAGAGAACGATCTTTTTGTACTTATCCGTGCGCCTGTTAGTAGTCGGCTTGCCGTACAGTGGTGTTAGGTTTTGCGGTAAGTTTTGATGCACTGGCGGTATATCACATGGTGGCGACACGGTCATCGGGCTGTTGGCGGTGGAGTCTAGGTAAGAGTGGGACAACAAATTGTGATTGATAGGTTAGTTGATTGGCGATTGAAAAATTACTATCTTCAGCACACTAGTTAGCACCGATCTGTACGGTACCACGGTATGAAATGCGGCACGTGATGGCAGATTACTTTAAACGGTACTTTTGAAGGATATAGTTACATGGTTTTATTGACCTTTATGTGACATTTTTGTATTTTTGAGATTTGAAATGTTTTTTTATATATATTTTATTTCATACGGCAATGCTTACCTGACAGTGTCATCGATTGCACATTCTGGAGTGCTTTAGGTTGAGCTCTGGCCCCATCCCCGCCCACCCCTCCAGCCACGGTCGACGAGTTGCAGCCATTGGTAACGTTGGAGCTGTTTGAGATTTGGCCCGTGCCGGATGCATCCGATGTGACTTCAGGAGCCGCTAGCGGAGCCTCCTTTACATCGTTCCCCTTGCCCTTGTTTTTATCCGCCAGCTGATAAGATGGTGATCTGAAATGTAACATACAATCAGGCAACACATTAAAAGATTATCAATGAAAAAATGTAACAAAATAATCAATCACCATTGTATGCTGTGCTTGCTTTAACTCATTGGACGCTTCCTCAAAAACATACACAAGTTAGTGATAAATGATATGCGAAATCAAAACACCTCCATCATTGGTCCGTACGTGCACTTATGTGCCGACGGCTGACGTCAACATTAGCGGCTACTCGAACGACGCCCTCGGCCAAGGTAAACAACGCGGAATTCGATGCAACAGCCAACGTGCCCGTGCATCAATAATAAATCTACCGTGAAGAACTAACACACACACACACACACACACACACACACATAGCAATAGCACACCGTCACTCAGCACCATGCGTCTCCATTGGCGAAGCGCCGAATGGGAGGCGAAAAAGAATTGAGATTGCTCGGGTGGAAAAACAAACTAAGCTTACCGTGAATTGGTGTTAGTTTTCGCTTGCCAGTCAAGCTATTTTTATCAAACCAAGCAAATATTGCGTCGTCCCGCACCGATTCAATAAATGAAATTAAAATTCACCACAAAATACCATGCGTCTCCATGAGTTGGCAGGTGTTGTGACGATAATGTACACCAATACCTATGAACCTCTAGTTCTAGCCAAGTGAAGCGGGAGTGTAATTGGAACCATTGTTATTTCTACTCAAATCCTTTCTTTGCACTAACTAAACCATTGGCAGAAAGGTAGCCTCAGGTAGCTACAGAGATCAATATACCCAGACGCATGGGTATCGGTAGCACACAAAACCCACATGTTGCTACAAGCTGCTTATCAGAGCAGAAGAGAGCCCACCGTTCAGTATCGTCACGTAAATCATCACCCCTAGTAGAGCAAAGGCGGTTATAATGGGGCATAAAATTTAATTTTCCGATAGTATGTCTCACATCGAGGCGGTCTTCGTGCACGGATCGATAGCTGGCAGGCTCGTGGTAGACGTGCCATATGCAACCGTGTTACCCTATGTGTGAAATATCTTTGCTAACAGCAGCAGTTGACAAGGAGATGAGATACGGGACAGTGAGCGTATAACGTTAATATTTAAACTGCTTTCATCTACATTGCTTATACTGACGCTACTCATTCACTATCAGAATGTTATTGGAATGGTTTTTAGACATAAGCGGAAACAAAGATCTCTCCTCATTCGACCGATACTTACTCTTCGGACTTTTCCGACACATTATCCTTATCCTTTTTGGTCTGTCCGGAACTACAGTAGTTGCCCATTTTACACCTATGACTCCGCCTACACACGTAACACTCACACTGAAAAACTCTTGTTGGACAATGTCTCAGGTCAAGAAAATTCTCCTTTTTCTACAACACACTCGTCAGAGGCCCTCCTTCACTGTACAAGCCGCCTTTCCCGTACTCGATTGGTATTTAGATTCTTATCCCAGTGCTTTCTTTTTTTACCACATTTTTCTTTTTATCGGTACCATTTCCCCACTGGTAATGCTTCGACGGTTTGCAGTGTTGTCTCACTGGAGAACGATCCCTTAACTACAGCACTGCTCCACACCGGATGCATTATGTACACACTCCAGCACCACGCCGAGATGTTCACTTTAAGTTCACCCGGTTGTTTTTAATATATATTCTTTCTCATTCACACACAATTTGAGTAATGGGGCTTTTTATCTACTTTTTACTTTTATTCATTCACAAACACACACACACACACACACACACACACACAACCACCTCTCCATATACACTTCCGTACACGTTTAGCGTTCCGTTTTAGCTTCCGGTTCGAAGGCTTTACTCTCGGAGATTGTGATTTTCCTTCAACACATGCAAACACCGTACACCTGATACACCGTGACGTACACCTCACTTTTAGCAGCACTCTGTCACCATTATAACGATCGATTCGACGAGCCTCGTTTCCCGTGCGCTACCGATGAGGGAAGCGTACCAATCCACATCGTAGCCTTCTTGAACGATTCCAAGCATTCTGCTAATGCGTTCAACACTTTAGCGTCATTTTCCACTTGTTTAATTATCACTCTATGGACAGGATCAAACGACTTTCGCTCCGTCTGTGCTTTTTTCACAGGGTAGAAATAAATTTAGCACTGTAGAGAGAGAAAAGGAGAAATAAACGAAACATACAGGATAGGGCTATGACCGTGATACTGCAGACCTTTTAATGGTGTTTAATTTAGATATAATACTAATTTTGGTTCGTTTCTTCTATATTTTCTACACATTGTAGTTTTCTATCCAACAGATCGAAGCATAATAGCACAGTCTTATCGAATACTAGGCGCTCGTGCTCGGTTCACTTACAAGTTGAAAACACATCTCAACTCAAGTGATTATCAAACAACAAGCTCGATCGCTCTTTACCCTTCCTGTGGTACACACCCGTAATCGCGCTCGTCCAAATAAATTACTTTACTTTCTTTATCAAGCGACAAAGTGCCAGTTTCTAACTATTAGCGTCACTACAAAATAGAAACCCTTGCGGAACAAACCAGGCGCAAGTGTGCATCGTATTACGCTAGTGTTTCTACGCTCATGCACACACAAACACAAACCTACACGTACACAAGATCAACGAACACAGCCACATACGCATGGCTTTAGGCCATATCTGGCCGGACCGCGTCAACAGCACCCACCACCATATGGTAGACCGATAACCGTTCGGTAGATAAACTCATTCTCCACCCACACTATTACTAGGCGTATTACCACTGACAGGCTCCGTCATCATATCGTACAGCACACGCGGTACAGCACACTTCCGAATCGAATCGAAACGAACGGTTGAACGAACGAACCAACTAATCTAATACCTTCCCGTAGCAGTGGATAAGTTTGGCTATGAAGAAGCATCGTCCGATTCAATTATAGCACCGAAAGCAACAAGCTGAACCACAAAACCCCGTCAAACCCCCGTGGCTGCTACTGTGTGTGGTGTTGGATGGCGTTTGCGTTCGCGGGTTTTACCGATAAGAACGTCACGGAACACGGGGTGAACACGACGATAATGGATAAGCGGACGAACGGTTGTTTACTTTTCGAAAGCCATTCAACACACTCATTCGCACACGCGCTCATGGAGATGCGCTCACTCGCACTGGCCAACACACAGCTGTTGCGGCATCTGTCACCGTACGTCCGCAGCAGTGGTCTAAGTCGTGCGCACTCCCGTTCGAAGCGGTGCTCCAGCATAGATTGACTAATACGCTCTCGACGCTCGCACAATATTGCACGCCACTCACACTTGCGGCAACGGTTGGTTTGGTGGTGAGATCGCAGAAAACGAATTACGGCGATGGAGCGCCACGAACTACCGTACTCGTGAGTTGAATACTAAATAATTACTATCCATTCTGAGCTTCTGATCGATGGGCAAGTACTCTGCAGTGAGAAAGAGAGAGAAAGGAGCGTTACACACCACACACCACCACGCTCCACGGTGCTGCCCTTCGATAGGATAAAGCAAAGTAATTTACTTCAAGTTGAAGCTGAAGACACCCACTCTCCCGCTGGTGCACGCCAAACCGTTGGCAATAAAACACGAAACGCGGCACAGCACAGGCACAGAGTGTCAGAGAGCCAGCAACAGCGCAAACCCTCCACACGCTGCGAAACTATCGGGTCAACTAAAACACTGACCTACCAATATCATACCGCGTACTCTGACTCTCGATGGTCTGTCTCGTGTTGTCGCGCCTCCATCAGCTCGAGCGCACCTCAAACCACCACGGTTACATGCCGTGCATTTGTTAATGTGTTTGTAGCGAGCCTGGGGGAGACGGGTGAGTACAAACACACAGACTATCCAAAAATATAACGTTTTCTCAAGGGGGAATTGAAGCGGTTCTTCATCTCCGGAAACAGTTGAACTATGTTAGTTTGTGTAGGCTGGAAAGTGTGTTTTGTGTGCACTATCAAACCAATTTACTATTTGACGACACAGAACCTCAAATCCTTCCCCCTGCGCTTGGCATCGGCGTAATCAGTCACTTACGCTGCAAAACAATTCGTGCACAAACACACAACCGTTATCGTGTGCGTCACAGAGTGACTGAAAACACGATGCGATGCACGGCAACGATGACGGCATACGACATTGGGTCGCCTGGTTGACGATAATTATCGGCTCGATGCCGATCTCGTCGCTCGACTGAGAATGTAATGGTAACAGGTCTTTTTGCTACCCTCTTCAACCTAGAGATCCACAATTGATCCCAATCGCCGTCGCCAAATGACGCGACTTGTATGCTGTGGTAACGTAACAACGTCACAGTTCACAGCGTCATACAAAATCGATGCAATTTTTCTAGTGCTCGTTGCGAGGGGCCTTGATGAGTGGACAATTAAGCGCATCCAAACCATTGGCCACGGAGATTGTGGTATGATGAATTATACGTGTGTTTGGAGCTTGGTTCGTTGAAGAGAGCGTTTCCTGATGAGGAAGCACGCAGCTGGTGCAATAAATGTATTCCATTGGTTCTGTTTTAATGGACATGATTATTGTTTTAATGGACAATCTGACTGCCAGAACAACTGCTATAGTTTGCTGTAGTAAGTTTTTAATATGATATATGCTCTTAAATCTCTATAAATATTAGATTATCCTTAGAACAATTATTAGACTAGCTTTTAATATAAGCTGAATACACCCATACAAAAATGTCTCTGACAAATAATGTACAATACAAATAAAATGGACATTCTCTACGCACATTGACGAAGGCGAAAAGCATTCACATAACATATGCATACTGTTTACCTCGATTCGCTCATCATCACGTCCACCAAATTCTACCACGGACGCAACAAGATCGACGTGAACATCGATGCGGAAAGGCATTCGCACGAGGCAGCAAGGTTTTTTCTCGTTCATGGCTTCACTTTTCAGATCCAAAATAAAACTCTCCATCCAAAGGTTTGAAGGCCATCAGAGACCGTTCGCCACTTTCCCATGCAAGTCAATTGCAAGGCAAAAAAGGCGGTCAATCCGATTTTACTGCCCCTAGATCCTATACTTACGCATCGCCAGTCCACGACACTTTGCTGGCTAATAATAGCTACCAAAGTTATAGTATTTTTTTAGTATTATGTTTCTTCCCACTCTACTGTAACTGGAATGTGGTTGTCGTTTCGTCTGTAGGTAAAAGCATGTGCAGGTTTATGCTCCCGTTTCGGTGGCAGAATGTGTGTGTTTTACCGCCTACATACAATTAACAAACAATCAGTAGTACACCCAGTTGACCCAGTTTTAAGCTGGAAAAATTATCGTGACCTTTACGAAAAATATTTTCATGCCAATTTGTACTGATACGTTAATTTCCCAAAACCTGCACTGAGCACTAAACAGATGATTAATCTTACAACATCCCTCATACGCAAGCGTTGGTGCTGTGCCAGGTCAATTATTAAAAATATTTCAACGATCGCAACCAAGAGCAAAATGAAAACACAAATCACACCAAACGGTCCACTTCCCTCTGATGGGCACACACCATGTAAATTAGTTCATCAATTTAACACAAAATTAGATTATGCTTGAGGCAGCACCACGACTCACACATCGTTTGCCAACTCTTGCCACCCGTTCTCGTCTCTCGGCTGTCCTGCTCACCGCCAACACCAAACATCCTGGGACAGGTGATGACATTGAGGAGCACACTTTCGGCAACTGGAACGCAATTGAGGCATGCAGGAACACTTTTCCACTCACACTTCCCATTCGTACAGTTGCCTGGTTTAGCATACGAAGTGCGCTTTTTATCAGGTTCTACAGCAGCATCGCAAGGAAAATAGTATTTACAACATAAAGACACATACACACACGATGCACCCGTCTGGGAATCAGCGCACACACGGGGACACACGCGTATTCGAATGCTCTTCGAATCGCGGAGCAAGCGGGTGAGCTCCCGCAGTGAGAGAGAGGGAGTGAGCGTGAGCCGATAAAGAATGTCGAGAGATTCTGGGTGATAATGGTTGTCCCGGTTTCGACATTCTTCCATCTCCCATGGCACCCATCTGGTTAGCTCTCTTTCAAGGTAGCAGTCGAGGTCAGAGCAAGATCACATACGGCGCGACCTCGTACACGTACGATTCCCGCTCAACGGAGTGAATCTGCAACGGGAAACTGTTTCAGGGCCAGATAAACCACTTCGAGGCCCTTTGGAAACGGAACCTATTGCCACTTACTAACAGCATTGATCGGTGGAAATAAACCATTTTTCGCATCAGCATTTTCAAATTTAACTCAAACAAACAAAAATTATACACCTTCATTAATGCACCTTCACAAATTTTCACTCATGCGACGCCAATTTTTCCATACACGTAAACAATCGACCGTGACTTAGCACACTTTACATCCTAAGTCGTCGAACGTGTACGAGGCGAAAGTTCAACGCGGCAGGCTAAAAAATGTTGCCAGGCCGAGCCAGCGTACTTCGTCTCTCTGCACGACCAAACGGTTCCGAATGGGTTTTACGCTTAGTGAGCACCGAGCTGGACGGATGGACGAGCAAGCGTGAGAAATGTGTGAGAAACTGAGAACACACACACACATACTCACAAATTCCGCATGCATACCACACAAACACTGGCAAACGATCAGACGATTTTTCCGCACTAACACACTCAGCACATTCTTTACGTCTCACCGCTCATCTCATACACCTTTTCGCTGCTCGCCTCAAGATTCCCCATGTTCATCTCACTCGGGCGACGGGACGATGCGGGACTCAAAGACAATAAGGAACTGTAGCTTTACCAATTGTGATCATTTCTATGCTTTTTGTTTTTGCTATATCCGAAGACGTACATGAGGTTACCAGGAAGAGGGCCTGTTTCGCAGGTTACGAATTCAACTGTTCGGGTTCCGTCGCTGAACCTAATGACAAGCCCACGTCTCCGTTGGAAAGTGAGCCCCTTTTTCCTTATCACACGTACAACGATACATTTGCCGAAACTACGATTGACCCACGTTCCACACTATCTCGATGGGGAAACCATCAGCAGCACCAGCTACTTTTCCACACTCTCGATGCTAATGCTCACGCTCGGTTGTCCGCACAATTGGCCCACACTGACGGCGGGCGAAAACTGCAAAAACTTCTTCCACGGTGCTGTGCCAAAAAACTGTGCGCGAGGAGCAGAGATTGACCTTCCCGTACTGTGGTGGTCGGATGTAACTTCTGTTTTCCTAGCGCTTTTCCACAGTGAGGACGCACGTCTGTCCCTTGTCACCAGTACCAGTACACACACTTTTGCAACTGGCAAGTAGAAATTTTCCAGGTTATCACTACTGGGTGGACATGCGCAGAACCTTACTTTACCGTACAATCTACAGTGCCGGTGGGAAAAATGTGTGCCATTTGTGGATGAGTCATTTAATCTTTTTACGAAAGCAACGAAATATTCTTTTTCCTCCCCTTTTCAAGCACATATTTTACCATACAAATTGGGCTGTGGAAATAAAAATGTAAATTAATCAACGACAGCAGCACTTTTTTTTAAATCACAGCTCAATATATAGCGCGCGCTCTAGTGGACAGTAGCGTTACTATAATGCACCGTCTGCTCCCGACTTTCGCGGTTTTGCGGTTTTGCCAAGATTTCAGCGAATCTCGAATATCCGAAGAAGTCGAATGAAAACACACGAATTTTAATCCTAATTTTTAAATCTTAACATTTTTACAATTTGGCAAGCCACCATGTATTGTAAATTTGTGTAAATTTGTATAATTCGAGGTGACAGAAAGTGGAGGGTCCAAAGTAGGCTGAACAAGGCCTTAAGTATGTAACTTTCAGAATTTGCAAACCAGAGCACTCCACATCATACTCCACATCCAAACTCATCGATTATGCCCCGAAGTTTGCTCTCGCAAAGATATAATGACGATTTGTTCCGCGTTAAGAAGCATTACGATGGTAAGTGTTCATCCCGATCAATACCAACGGGTCAATAGTAGTAAACATTCATCTCTCGTTAGCCGAATTTTGTCGCCTGTTTTGGAATCCGTTTGCCGATACCGAAGATGATAATCTACGCGCAAAATCGATCTACAAACCAAAAGGCACGCGTAAGAAGATGCGCAAAGTTGCTGGAGGCGGAAAACATCGATGTTATCAATGTAGATCCATCTTCCGGTGGCCATCGGATTTGAAGTACCACGTTGCATTCAGCCATAACGGTGAGCAGCTGAACGTTTGCCCGGAAGCGACGTGTGGCCGAAACTTTCAATTCCCCTTTCAACTGGTAAACCATCAGCGTACGTTTGGCCATCACGATTGGCAAATAGTTTGTACGGTGTGCAATAAGCTGTTCGGCAGTCAACGGTTTCTAGCGCGCCATACCCAGCTAGCGTGCAACCGGTACAAGCAGGAACAACAAGAGCAAGGACAGGACTCAACTAACAGATAACAGGTAAGTGAACAAAAAGAAACACACATTCCTATCGCATAATCCACATGCTTTATATTTTCATATTCATTCAAATCCGTGCATCTAGCCAACAATGGCGACATTGCTACATAAAATACACACATACACACATATCGAGAAAGGGACAACGAGGGTCATGATCGCCACATACCATACGGAAAAATGGGATTTCCCAGTATGGGATACTTTTTGCCTTTCCTTTTGCACATATGAAACAATTTGAATAGAATTCTGCGGCGGCGAATGGCGCACTATTTTCTGATGACCTGAATTTGATACCGCATCGCCTGTATGGCACATTCAAAACTAAACCCCTCGCGGTCTATACTCATTGCCTTATAATTAAACATACATAAATAAATACATCGATGTTCTTCTTAAACATCTCTGCATCTCCAATTTCCGACTGCATAGACATCTTTTCCACTATTTATGAAAACCTCGGATGTGTCTGTGTGTGTCTATTGGGGGAGAATTAATTGCACAACATCGACGGATTCAGGGCACATTACTAAGCTAAATTAACTGTACAAACGTCATACCGTTTTCTACTGAGGATTTGAAAATGATATTTTAAATTATTCACCGTTTGTTCATTGCACGTCCAATTGCCAGGCTTTGTTGAAGTTGAAAGGTAGAGAGAGAGAGAGACTTAAAACAAAATTTTGACCTGACGCTATGCTATTACGCTACTTTATTTTCCTCGCCAGGAGCGGTTTCCGCTATCTTTGCGAATTTACATTCCTTGTAGTTCAATCAAAATGTTCCTGTAAAACTTATCTAACTGCGTATCTTGGATACTGCTACCTGATATCATCAGCGCTATTTTCGCTGTGCAAAGGGAAATAATTTATGTGTTGTGCTTGTTTGCTTTGTTTCGATCTAAACAAACCCACAGTTGAGTAAAACGTGGAACGCCTAAAAGCTCAAATCAAAACAGTATCTAACAAGTTAGTGTTCCTCACGCCAGATGAAGAGTCTCGTGATTATATTGCGGGTGTACGGATGGTTTCTTGGTGCATGTTGGTGTTATCTTGTTTTATATTAATTGTTAGCTCAAATAAATTCTTCCCCAACGTGATGAAGGGAGCATAAAAACACAAAAACATTTACAATGGTAAACCCGTTTAAGAAAACTATTCAGACTTTGGTTCTTAAAACGCTACATATTTCATACGCGGCAACTTTTCGGCCCGTACTTTGTCCCAGAGCATGACACGTCCATGACAGGTGTCGTTTGTTTGCATTGCACATTTTTCCCTGACTTTAGGCAGCCACGGCCATCGGTCAAGATGTGCACCGAATTTGAACACGATTACAGAAAGTTAAAATTGAACGTATCCGTTACATCCACCAAGTTGATTTCCATCGAGCGACCCAGCACGAAACACTTTTGCTTTCTGGCGTGTTTTCGCAACCCTTAGTCTTTCGGTTCCTCCCGGTACCCGTCCGAGTACTGCTCCCGGCCGCTCATTTTCAGGATTGCCTTACTGTCTGCATTACCATCCAGCACCGACCGTGCGCCCGACTTTTCATCCTCCTGGTGAAAAGAAAGAAAAGATCATCAACAAAAACTCTAATCGTTTTCAACTACAGTTGAACGCACCCCTTCATCTTCCTTCACGGGTTTATCACCTACACCCCACACTTCCACATTGCGTATGTTGAATTTCTTTGTAGCGCTCAGTTGAAAGTATCCTTTGTACGTTGTGCAAGACTCGGAACACTCCCCGAGACCATACTCGCTGTCTAGCCACATGCCCCAATAGTTGTGCTGACCTCCCATACCCTACGAAAATGAAAATGGTATAAAGATAAAAATCAAGTTTGCTTGATACTTCCAATCCAAACACTCGTACCATTCCATTCGGCATGGTTTGCTGGTGCAAATTCAGATACTGGTAATGGTCATTATAGCCGGTGCTTGAAAAGCATCGCATTTTGGGCCGCAGCGTAAAGAGAAACGAGTTTTCGTTGCCGACATAGTTGGGACTGAGTGCCCACGAGTCCGTCGCATACCCACCGAAGATGTATCCATTCGCGTCCTCTACGATTACTACCGTCGGTCCCTGGTCCATAATACGACCTGAAGGTAGCACAAAGAAAATTTTACGTTAAATGCGTTTAAAGTTTCAACACACATTTCTCAATACAAACTCCTCTCTCACTCTCTTACCTAGTAGGGTGGAAAAACTTTCACCGTGGATTTGCGATGAAAATAGAAAGCGCCACTTGTTCTGCTGTGTTCCGGGCAGATTCGAGTTGATAAACAGCATCTGCGACAAATCGGTAAAAGCCGGATAGTCCGGCACATATTGGAGACCCTCGCAGTAGGGCAACATGGATTGGAGTGCTTCCTGTGGGATGATGCTTTTCCGTGCGTTGCCATCCGTCTCCGAGGCGTTCTTCACGTTGCGATAGTGGTACAGATGGGAGAACACGTGTTCCAGCATCTTAAGAAAGGTAGGATTTTTATGTAACCTGCCAATGGATAATGCATGTTTTGTTACGGCTTCAACTACAGCAGTCTATACCTAAAGCACCATCTACATTCTCATACGGTCATTTTCTCGAGGGAGTTTTAAACCGCACAAACTACTATGACTACGCAACCAAATTTATGCGCTTTAGAGGAATGAAATACAAGTATCGATTGGTTGAGGGCTTTTTTGGGATTTTTCTGCTAAAATTAGTTACAAAACATACTTTGAAATACGTTTCAAAAGAAATAAAATTGTCTTTAAATTGCAATCAACTCAAATGCATTCGCTCGAACACACGTTGCTTATTTGCGTTTCCCAGCATCCAAGGAAATGCTTTTTTCTCGTAACCAAGCAAAAACGAGAAACATTTATCCCAGCGTCAACAGAAATACAGCCAGACGGAAAGCAGGTCAAGTTACGGAACTACACGTACACGCTGCAGCAGCAGGATGTCAGCTGCGTCCGATTATATTCCACTTACCATCGTTCGGCATCGGCGCGGGTAACCTTCTGTGTGCCCTGTTGCACCACATCGTACGCTAAACTTTCCGCCAGCTTCTGGATGCAATCCTTAACGATGCGGAAACCTCGCGATTCCCAAGACTTGTACTGTGGGCCACCTTCCAGCCGGATAGCTCGCATATAGCTGCTGACGACCGCTTCCACGTACTGTGTGTCGATAAGCAAACCATGATGAGTATGAAATGGTTAAAAAAAACCGCAAGCATGAGAAAACAAT
Organism: Anopheles merus; assembly: GCF_017562075.2. Taxonomy (NCBI): domain Eukaryota; kingdom Metazoa; phylum Arthropoda; class Insecta; order Diptera; family Culicidae; genus Anopheles; species Anopheles merus. Next base: position 566,602 of record NC_054084.1, read on the forward strand.
TTGCATGCTCCGTGTTGCTTGATAAAGATAAAATAAAATCGATTCACTTCACCACAGGCGATCTACTATGTGGCGGTGATGCACCCTTACCTCCTTGATAAGCGGATACGCAATTTCGGTCGATTCCGATTCGGGCTGCTGCCCGAGACTGCACAGCAGCACATTGATCCGTTCATCTATAGTGCCGCGGACACAATAAACATACAGTTCGGCGAACCGCTGAAACTCGACCACCGGCGACCGGGCACCAAGCGGTCCGAACAGGAAGTTGGTGATGTACTGCGCCAACCGAGGATCCATCTGTGAGCCCCAGAATTTCTGCCGATGGTAAGACACCAAAGTCAACAACATGGAACAGTGCCAGTTCATTCCGAATAGCAACGACCGCCAAGAGATACAACAACGACAAAAAAGACCGGACATTAAGGAACGGGAATGGGTAAGATGAACGCGGAAAAGGAAAAGAAAAAGAAAATAAATAAAACTGCAGCAAAACTTGTTGGCTCACCGCTCTCCGGCAAGCGAGATACCAACCATGAGATCATCTTCCTTGATGCGTTCCGAGTTTTTGCTGACTAGCTTAAAGGAGCTTGCCACCACGGGCACTTCGCTCTTCGCCAGCAGGGAACATTTTTCTGCCAGCTTTGTACTTGAGTTTCCCATCGTTTCGCTGTTTCCTCACTAACCCGCGCTTCTGCAATTAGTAATTAAAAAACGTCACCGGGACGTATTAACTGTCGTAGCGGTTGACGTGCAAAGCGTGTGGAGAAGCTGCTAGGACGAGAGAGAATGAGATAGAGAGAGAGGGTGTGAAAGGATATTAGAAAATTTATAATTGGCAGCGAATATTACACGAATCGTCCCTTTGCCCTTCCAGTCGTAAATGAATAAATAGTATATCATCCGAGTGGCGAGTTCCGGGTATATTTTAAACCCTCATGACTAGAATTCATTATTTCGTCGTTAACTGCAAAAAAGTCATCACCCAACGACATCTGCAATCAACTGGCTCAATTCCCCACCAGCAGTACTGTGAATCAGCTCTCGGGAAACTCTCTAGACGAACGGTAGATGTGGGTTTCTTTGGTCTTTGTCCACCACCCATTGTCACACTCGACAGATTTTGCGGACTCCATCAGAGTCGGAGGGTAGTGCAAGGGTGAAAACAGATATCATAAATTGTTTATTGTACACGATCGACACATTACCGGATGAAGGCTTGAGGGGCTTGTTATCTACTTGTTTGGTCCAACCCAAAAAAAAAAAAATCGGCCACATGATGAACAACATACGCAAGCAGCAGGCGATGATGATCCCTTATCAAGCGTTGGATCGTAGGTAGCGAGGGATCGATACGTCGCGAACACGAACGAATCAAATCAATTCACAAGCAATAAAACTTGCTCCATTATTTCGGAGTGGAGCTGGCACGGTTGATGAAGCAGTTAGTGAAAAGGGTAATTATATTTTGCAATGTTAATGCTTTGCTTTCAACTATCCATTTCATATATTTTCTCACAGCACTATTAGAGTAAAGCAACACCAAACAATCCGTTACTTTACGTTACGCTTTATTATGATGACCCCAACGAAATTCACTGTTTAGAAAGTAATGAGGCAGGTCGATTCGAACTCTTCAGAATGCACTCGCTTGCGATTGAAAGCTGCACGTCTACACTTGTTTCAAGATGTGATCACATGAGCATATCCCGCATCATTATTAAAGCACACCACGTTCTCCACCGAACCCGCTCTAGGACGGAAGGCCATTTGTTTACACAGGGTTGAAGTCGGAGGAAGGAGGCACTGTGTGCCATGGCAAATAGTAGACCTTCCCCACTCGCGTTGATCAGGTGTCAGTTTCCTTTGGGACTGAATAGTGCTAGGAATTTTACCATTTCTAGTATCTAATGAAAATGCACCACACACACACACACACACACACACACACACACACACACACACACACACACACACACACACAAACAAACACACATTCACTCATTGATCGCCACTTCCTCTACTGCTTAAATCCTTCCATTCTGCCACATCCGTGTCCGTGTAATCTTAAGCTACACAATATTTACCTTTCCACTTGGATATTAACTACTATCGGCGGTGTTAGAACGCACCACGGCCGGCCACACACGCTTTTAGTCTACTGTCGTAAACAAATGCGCATTCCCTGGCTTCACAACATTTTCCGCTCACTTATGGGCAACGTCTGTGCAATTTTTCACGCGTTCACGATTTCCTAGTACCCTTATTTACTTTCACTCTTTTCTTCCGACTAGAGAAGATTGTGTCGCTTTTTTCTACTTCGTAGCAGAGAGCCAATTGTAAAACTGAATCACTTGGACAGCTGGGTAGATGTGTACAGCTTGTTGGGGAAAATAAACTCCACCAGTAAAAACCTCCGGCGTGCGGAACACTATCGCGTACCGGGATGAAATAAGCGAGCGATGGCCATTCGAGCCATTCGGAGCAAAGATTTTTCCACCTTTTGCGGCCCGTGAACGAAAACAGTGCAATTTACGACCCGCTTGGCAGGTATTGCCATTTCGCTCCATGTGACATATGGCTGTGTCTAAGGCACATAACGCAATAGGTGACTAATTTTACAAGGTTTTACAGTCAAATAGCTGATTTTTAATCGATGTATTGCTTAAACAGTGTTCATGTAATATAAAAATAAAATTGCACGAGATCTGCGACAATTTCACGTTTAATATTCACAAATTTCAATCGAACAAGATTGGTACCGTCTGTAGACGCCTTCATGTAAACAAACCTTTTCTTGACAGGTCTATCAGCTGCCATAACCGCGCGAAAAAAAATACAAACGCATTCTGTAGCCTAAACAGAGCGAGCGCAGCTATTCCCGTGAAACGGCGCGAGTAGGCCCGAGCTCGACGACAGTTATTCTTCCCAAAAAGATGAACAATTCGAACCTGCGAGATGCTTTTCAATTTCTTACCAGTGAGGCCAAAGGTACGTTATCACTGATCACCAAACAATCCTTACTAATGTGATGTTCTCCGTCTCTTCGCCCTCACAGATTTGTTCCTCCCGTCGAACATACCGGAGACGTACGGTATCCCGAGTTCGCTGGAATTTGTGCGCGACTACGTAGCGAAAAACCTTCCCCTGATAATGCGCAACGCTGTGAACGATTGGCCAGCGGTGGACAAATGGAACTCCAAGTACTTTCGGTTAGTAACGCATGAGCTGTACGTGTATCTTTTTCCCTCGTGCTAGACGCAAGGTACGCATGTTGTGATATTTTCACGAGCAGTTTGTATGGGAACTGGGATGTTACCGTTTGTTTGCGTGATGACGCCGCGCGCACTGTGTCATATCCCACGCTGGCATGGTATGCTGGTGGTCCGTTTGCATTTTTGAACCACTGCCAAAAACAGTCATCGCGAGAGAGGAAAGTTTAATTGGACGATCATCTCACCTTTCATTGACTGTGGAGGGAGACAACCTGCGCACAGCTGTGAAACATGAAATTATTGCCGACGGGGTAACGCTTTCCTTCCTGTACGCGCACACCAACACGAAGTGATAAAATTATGATTGCCAGGTAGTTGCATTGCATGTGCATCTGTTTTTGCAAACGTCGCGCCTTCCCATGCTGTTTCAATCACAAACCCCCCCCCCCCCCCCCCCCTTAGAGTAGTATTTGATTCAGCAAGCGTAAATTGCTTAAAATAACCCGAAATCGAACAATCCCTTACGTTTTGCAAGTTCCACAGAGACACAATTCCCGACAAAGAGGTAACGGTTGCGATCACGCCCAACGGCTATGCGGACGGTTTGGCCTTTCACGAGGATGAAGAATATTTCGTCCTGCCGCTCGAGCAAACGATGCGAATGGAGGATTTCCTTTCCGCCCTTGATCACAAGCAGTGAGTAAAAATACCCGACATTGGGAATTGACTAGGCATTAATTAATTCGAACTTAATCACTATTGCTCTATGCTATGGAAAAGCCCGGACGTCATTCCCTACATACAGCGCCAAAATTCCAACCTTACCGAGGATTTTCAAGAGCTGTGGATAGATGTGAACGAAAGCAGTCTAGATTTTGCGTCCGAAGCGTTTAACAAACAGCCGGATGCCATTAACTTTTGGATGGGAGATGAAAGGGCTATCACATCCAGTGAGTAGTGTGCCCGAGGGCAAGCAGCTTTCTGCTGACGGATTCTAACCTGTTGCTCTAATTGTCCACAGTGCACAAGGATCCGTACGAGAATATCTACTGTGTGATTTCCGGATACAAAGACTTTATCCTGATCCCTCCGATCGACCTACACAACGTACCCCGGCGCCAGTATCCGATGGGTATTTACATGCAGGAAAATGACGATTCGATAGTTATCGAGCCAATTCTGGACGGTGAGTCGTAACGGGTTTGGAAAGGGAATGGAATAGCAGGACAAACAAGCACTTTCGTTGAATAGAAATAGGTAAACCACGGATGATCGAGTGGGTCGGCGTGGATCCGTTGCAGCCAGATCTGGAACGGTTTCCCTGCTACGCGGATGCAACAACCTACGAAATTCGTCTGAACGCTGGGGACTTGCTGTACCTTCCCAGCCTTTGGTATCATCACGTACGACAAAGCCACAAATGCATTGCGGTCAACTTTTGGTACGACATGGACTACGATGCCCGTTACTGTTTCTACAAAATGATGGAAAAACTTTGCAACTATGGACAATAAATTTGGGCTGTGTTTCTGATGACGCACTATATTATATTTAAAACGGGTTTTCTTTACAAATACAAGAACTAATCTTGAAGCAACGCAGACTATACAAGGGGCTCCTAGACAACATAAGAATACACTTTGCTAATATAATGTAAACACAATAAATACTCTACACTGGAAACGTACAAAAACCATACACATAAAGAAGACCGTCCTGGTTTGGCCTTTGTCTTTCTTCTTCTTTGCCTGCATACTGCTAAAACATAAAAATATCTAGGTTCTAAACCCTTCGTCTTCTTTCCGACGCCGATCACCGTTTTGATCATTGAAATCCGCACGCGTGCCGTAACTTGCGCACGAGCTGCGCATCGATTCCCCGGTTCAGTGCCTTTTCCTCCAGCTCGCAAATCAAATTGGTCAACCATCGTTCCTGCATGTACAGTTGACGATTTTCCTGCCGATCGAACTCGAGACTGGTGTTTAGCATGTGCGTCATCAGCTTCTTCTTGTGGCGTGATCGACGTGACGCCTCGTTGTTTTTCACGCGGTCCTGGTTGTCGGCTTCGTTCTCACAATTCTTCCGGATGCGCGATTTGTTCGGGTTGAATCCTAAATCGGTAATAAGCGGGGACACAACACAAACACGAGACCTGGTAAGTCCATATAACTCGCTACTACAAAATCATTGATTGCTACTTACCCATTTCTAGTGGGAACTTGGCCAGCTTAGCCTTCGTATAGAGATCCTTGTTGTAGGCGGAAATTTCGACTATTTTGTCCAGCTCCTTCTGCACGCAATCGGGAATTCCGCTGTCCTTCTTCCATCGCTGCAGCACCAAGTTCGGCTGCAACATCTCGTCCAGTATGGAAGAGACACCCGAATCCGAGGGTGATCGTGCTGGTTTGTCCGCTATAGCAACGAGCGTACCACCAGCAGCGCCGCCGTGCTCTACGTTGCCGCTTGCTCCATCCGACGGTGGTTCCGGGGAGCTGGTGTATTGGTTGCCACCTGATTTCAGCATCATTGCGAATCCGTTCATACCGGGGCTACCGTATAGCAGATGGGGGGAATGGTTCCCTGGCGTCTCGATGATACGCGGACTGATCGATCGTCCCCCGTGGGATGTTTCCGGATGCGGTACAATAATAGGGGACAACGTATCTGCTCGCTCCCACCGCTCTAAATCCGGTGAAGACGAGCCCATCCGCACCGCTAGCGCACGGTTCGTGACAGTCGTCTCTTCCAATTTGTTAACTGGAACCAACGAAATGACGGGGCGCTTCATCGCATCCCTAGTAAACAGTTCGTGCTGAGCAATGTTGCCATGGACGGAAGCAACGCGCAGCGTCGATTTCGGTACGATGCGTTGCTTGGGTGATCCGTTCTTTCTTTCCCGCCGCTTCGGTGGGGACGTGCCAGACGATGCTACATTGGCTGTGGAGTTGTTTATTTGCACCAGTGTGGGCTGGTGTCCTCCGCTCAGCATTAACAGTGCGGACACTGCATCCAGATCAGTCATTTTGGGGATTTTTTTAAGAATCGATCTGAAAGGTCGAAGAGAAAGAGAGCAAAACACATTGGGGTAAGATTACGACCAAATTCAATTCCTCCAAAGAACACTAGATCATGCTGTGAGCGAAAAAGGCGAGCCATGTCTGCCATTGCCGAAATGAATGCGTCACATTCTTCGTGTTAGGATAGGGGGGAAGGACGCCCAAAGAAGAGGTGGTGTAAGCTTAGACAAGCATTTCGCCTTTCGAATGTGTGCAATGGTCGCAATGTGTGTTACTAAACCCCAGTACAGAGAATTATTCTAACGTTTGTTTGTTTTTTTTTCTTAAGCAATCATGTTCCACCGTTTCGATCGTTGCATTCGGAACTAGGAATGCAGATATCCCTCGTACGTATTCGTACTACTTTACAAAGCATCATAGCAGTAGCGAACACGATCAAGGGATATTCACAGCCAACATGAAATACAACCGATCAGCTTTTTTACACTTTGAACATATGAAAGGGTGTTTACCTCAATGTACTTTTTGGGTGTTAATCACCTTTCAACGCGCACAAAAACACACACTTTTCACAAAAACAAGCACAAATCCGAGTTTCCGCAACTCACACAAATTGTTCACGAAAGGACGGCCGACAAAGAATAACGCGATGGTGGAACCGAGCAGCAATTTATATACTAACTCTATTGCTGAAAAATTGTTACCCTTTTTCAAAGCACACAAACACATCCATCTTCAGGTAGTACATAAAGAACTAAGAACCCCGATATCCCTAAAACAAATGCCCTACCGTATGCCTTTACCCGCCTGCATTTGGTTGTGGTCGTTATGCATTAGCCCGATAGAATAAACTAACCAAACTACGCCCTACAAAAGCTCGAGCTCCCTCGCACACATAAATAACACGTCCCGCCGGATGGCTTCTATGAAAACGTGGCGACTGGCTCTTTCTTCATTATTTTACCCGTAATCGTAACATTAGTTTAGTTTTTTTCTCAAGTTAGATTAGCCTGGATTGGGTAGTGAAAGTATGGTACATTCGAGTCAGGTATTAACGGTCAAGTTTTGTTCTTTGTTTTTACCCTGCTTGTGAATTTCCAACGGTATATTGCATTGCTGTGAAAAGGCGGTTTTGTTGTGGGGTAGTGAAAGATATATTTCAACGGTTTTTTGAAACACGCATTTAGATGAAGCAAGGGAATTAACTGAACATGCAAATGGGTATTTGAATTTAAACGAAATTGCAAATAACATGTAACCAGGACGTATACAATTTTATCAGTACGAAGCTTTAAAATAGCAACATTTCTTTTTTTATGTTGATTTTTATATAGACTTCGATAGCATAGCACCATTGCGCACTTCTGTTATACAAAGCAAACGGTCCAATCAAATTTGGTTTCACATGTTGAGCGATCTTGCTTGATTGGGTTAATTTTCTTCCAATCAGAGTGACCAGAAATACCGATTTATCTACCGATTTACCTACCGATTCACAGATGACCGCCCTAAAACTACCGATTTTTCATTTATCCTACCGAAAATCACAGATGCACTCACTTAATCTGTGGTGCTTGGGATGCTGTTTCAAGGATCGCTATCCTCATTTATTACTTATCGCGCTGATGCACGTTTGTTTGCCTGGCATTTTTTATTTTTATCCGTTAAAATTTAATATTCATAATAAGTAGAAAATGTCAGTTGTGGGGATTCCGAGAATTGCTCGTCAAAGAAAATCGTTTAAATTGAATTTGAATCTTGCTGTAGGTGGTTAAAGCTTACCAAGGAATTTTCCAAATTATTTTTCCTATACAGGCGGTCCCCAAGATACACCTGACTTCAAGCTTCCCTGAAAATTTGAAGTCATTTCTGAGATGAGGGTGTATTTTTGGTCATAGAAAAGAAGGTTAAATGGTTGCGTTCTCAACAGTGCTCCTGCCGAAATCTGCCAATATAATCTGGCCACACTGGCCCGCAGGGCAAAAGCTCACTCGAAAGGTCAATAACCGTCGCAAAACGTCAAAAACGACCGTCGCCAGCGCCTCGAAATCGTTGCGAGTTTCGCTCGCTGGCGACGTCGGTTTGCAGTACTTGTGACGTCGGTTTTGACGTTTTGCGACGGTTTTGCGACGGTGGCCACCAAAAAGCTCGCCTTGCCTGGGCAAAGTGACCAGAAATACCGATGTATATATATCTAGGGTTTGAAGAAAAAAATCTCAATTTTTTAATCATTGAACTACAAAACTCAGCCAAACAATTAAATCAATCTAAATAATAAAGCGAAAATCAAATGACAGCACGTACGATAAAATCGTCTCCAAGGAGCACTGCTGCGGTCCTAAGCGGTCGCGTGGAGCCCCGAGAAAAAGAACTTGTCACCACAAAAAAATGTGCATCTTAGCCCTTCTTTGGCTTAGAATTCCAATTTTCAGATCGACACTTCAGAAAAATCTTCATTTGTGTAACCGCTGAATCAAATCTAATCCATATCCTAAATAAAGGATGCATATTCTCGTGAGATGGAACTTTCATTTTGCGCATAAGCACCCCCCCCCCCTCCCACTCAACACTTCTTTCGCTTTTACTTCTTTTAACTCAGTTAAGTTTCGAATTTTAACCTACCCAAGGACCGTAAAGATATCAGGTCAAGTTATAAGCCCGTTTTGACAGCTAGGAGGAAGAAGAATCGACGAAGAAAACTGACAGTTAGTTTTCCGAGTTTGGCGAGCGCTTCTTGTTCTCGATGGAAAATTTCCATGTTAAATCACGGGCTGTGTTCTAATAAACTAAAATATTCACCCAAATTGATCTCCACCAAATATTGACCATGCAAAACGTAAACAATCCATCAATACATATGCAAGCGGAAAACCATCTGTCAAAATCGGAGCCCAGGGGGGGGGATCGCCAAAAGCGCTATAACTACACCTCATTACAGGCGGTCCCCGAGATACACGGTACCTCTTATACGCGGATTCAGAGATACGCGGTTTCCTAAATTTGACAGTTCTTTGAGCAAATTGTACTGATTTGACACATCTATTGTAAAATGCCAAATAATTTCTGTTTTGATCGGATGTTAAAAACTATTTCAAAAGGTTTGAAACTGTTATTTCATTCAGAATCATATCAAATAATTGATTAAGTGGCTAAAACCACCCCCTAGTTGCAAATTAACACGAAAATTAGTGATATTTTGGCTAGAAATCACGAGATTCGACTTACGCGGAAATTCGAGATACGCGGTTTTTTGCGGCCGTTTTCGGTCCCCATTAACCGTGTATCTCGGGGACCGCCTGTATACATTCCACCTTGAACCTACCGAAAACTACCGATACAATTTTGATGCGCCTACCGAAAACCGCCAAAATAATCTGGCCACACTGGACATTACATCGAGTAGACTTCGACTGTCATTCTTGTCTTTTTTCACACTCTTGTGATTTTCGGAACAGAATTCGGTGCTGTGAAAAAACAGAACACACGAGCCAAGGTAAAGAGCGATTATTTAACTCGATTCCAGTTCCAGTGCGCTTAAAACACACGTGATTTACGTGAATATTTACGAATTAATCATACTGGCAGTGGGTGGGCCAAAGTATTGGAAAATACGCCTTACGAAGAACGACCAAATTACGTAATGTAAATTCGGTTTGTTTTTTTTTCTTTTCTTCTTGAAGATGTCTGAAGTCGCTACCAGAATCCCGAAGCCCGTGCTGCGCGGCCTGCACAATGCCACCATCAAGCGCAACCTGATCGTGTCGGGCGTCCTCTGCACCATTGCCGTCGTTGCGATGAAGGTGATGCACAACGACCCGAAGGTGCGGGACTACGCCGAGTTCTACAAGTGAGTGCAAAATGGTGGTGCGGGGATTGGTTGCGTAGGCCCGCTCGTCCCTGGACTAAGTTAATGTGGTTACATTGTTTTTGCAGAACCTATGATGCAAACAAGGCGTTCCAGCGCATGAAGGATGCTGGTCTGCTGCAATCGGTCAAGGATTAGATACGGCTCCCGCAGCATACATTATTTAGTAACAGAGAGAGAGAGAGAGAGAAACAAAGAGAGAGATATGTATGATTCCTTGGAGACAGTTTGCAGCTGATTGCAATCCAGCATCTGATGGTAATCGTGCGATAAAAATAAATTCCGGTTAAACCAAACGAATGAGTAAGGGTTTCCGCTCTCGTGTAAGTGTAACCGGGATAATGCTAGTTTGTGGTTGATTTATCATCATGTCATCATGGGACAATCAGTTCAATCTCGTTTTCTCCACATCGTTACGACTATCCATGCAATTAGGCAAAATAATCCAGCACAGCCAAATTTGCTGGTGCGGTTTTTTTATTCATTTAGTAACTGCTTTTCACCATCGCAAGGGAGTGCTGTCGTATCCGACGAAAAACAGACGTAAGCTCAAGCAAATCCTATCAAATATGCCAAACATTTTCTAGAATATCTCAATACGGTCCCATATGTTTGCCTTTCGCGGTTGTCCTATACGATAGATAATAGAGCACACCCTAAATTGCGCCGGCCCCGTATGTACGATCCCAAACTACGTACTGTTGCAAATCGTCCTGTGATACGCTGGCCTTCACCTTTGTCAGAGCTAAGCGGAAATCCTCGTAACATATCGGTCGAACCTGATCCTTCGCGATGTCACCCAACTGGTCGAACGGAATGGAGCGAATTGGCCCCATGGAAGCTTCGTGGCACAACACTTTCATGTCCGCACCCGAAAAACCTTCCGTAAGATCGCCAATGCGTGCAATTTCATCCGTTTCCAAGCTGTTGCGTTCTCGGTCCAGCAGTCGATTAAGAATTTGTATACGGGCCGACCGTTCCGGCAGTGGAATGTACAGCCTCTTCACCAGGCGACGGCGTGCTGCTTCGTCCAGCTCCTGCGGTCGGTTCGTTGCACCAACAATAAGAATTCGCTCGTCTTCCGCCGTTGCGGCTCCGTCCAGTTGTACCAAAAATTCCGTCTTCAAGCGGCGCGAGCTTTCATGTTCGGTCTCCGACCGTTGGCAGAGTAGGGAATCGATCTCATCGATGAAGACGACCGCCGGTTGATGAACAGCTGCCACCGCAAACAAGGCCCGCACCATCTTCTCCCCATCACCAATCCATTTCGAGGTAAGCGAAGAGGCGCTGATGCTAAAGAATGTGGATTTCGACTGCGACGCTATACATTTACCAATAAGTGTTTTGCCCGTACCGGGTGGTCCAAACAGCAGTATACCACGGGGTGGTTTGCGCAAACCGGTAAAAATATCTGGCCGCAGAATTGGCCACACAACCGCCTCCTTGATGATGGTTTTTGCATACTCCAAGCCGGCAATATCGTCCCAGGAAAGTGGTTGAAACCGGTCCATGATCTCGCTGCGAATCAATTCCACCATTTTTGGGTCGATGTTTCTCAACCGCTCATCGATCTCATCCTCCTGGCTGTCCTCGTTGCTGCTGTTATCGTTGCTATATCCGCGGTACTGCCCTGACCGACCATCATCCGAACCATTGTGAGGCGCTCCAGTGGAGCGATCCTCATTGTCAGACCGCACTGGACAGACGAACTTACTGCCAAGCATTCGCCGCCCTCCGAGCGTTTTGCGACCGTACGCAAATAGTGGCGCCTTGCCGGGCGGATTCGTAGTGCCGTATTTCTGTAAAATCGCGACAAAGAGAAATATGTTACCAACAAGCATTCGTCAAGCAACGCTCTACACACTTTACCTTCATGTTTTGTATGTGCAATTCATCTTTTGCCGTTCGGAAAGCACTACCACTACAACCTTCATGCTTAACAGATTTAGGCTCCTGGTGATCTGGTACTGGTACGGCAGGTGGCGGTTTCGATGCCGGTTTGGCAACAGGAAGTTTAGGAGTGAATGCTGGATTGCCACCGTTTGCAAATACACGACGTGAAATGTCCTCAATGACGGTATAACTGGTTGCTGCAGCAGCAGCCGGTTGTTGTTTCGTTTCGCGGTTATCAACGATTCGCTGTTGGTGCTGCTCTTCGCATTGTTTCGATTTGTGCAGGATGCTCGCAAGTTTGGTTGGGGAAAGTTCGTCCTCACAACAGTTCTCGTACGATCCGTAACAGGCACAGTCCTCGCTTGGCAAATATGAGACCGGATCATCCAACGCCGTATCGATGATTTCAAAGTCATCGTCAGCCACCTCCGACGGCTGAGTGTTAAGCAGCTCCAGCACATCGTCACAGTAGTTGTTAACGCCGTCGGGATTGGTCATTAAATCTTGGTACTTGTGCAAACCTTCGCTCAGCAGCTGTGCTGATAGTCTTTCATCGTCTCTGGAAGCAAACAGTAGGTATTAAACATGAAACATACATTTGATAAGCCGTGAGTATGTGCTTTTGCTCCATACATTTGCAGCGATTCCATATGGAGCAGATAGTTCAAATTTCGCACATCGTTTACTGCTTGGTTCGCGTCTTTGTGGGATGAAGTTTCTTTCAATGTACGCAAACAGAGATATATCTCCTCAACGGTTCCAATAGAGTCTTCCATTTCACGAGCGTAACTCTTTGTTGATCAACGGAAGGATCTCTCGAAACATTCACGCGCGCGCCGATTTTGTGCTTCTTTTTGAGGCACTGTGGAACGTCCACTGTACATGCGCGATGTACACATAATATTGCATTGCTGAACATACAAGATGGTTTGCGTGGTTGCGGTTCCATGTTCAGCACCGCTGTTAGGTAAATTCAAAAGCAAAAATGATCGAAAACATTCTAGATTGATTTAAATGTAAAAACGTTGTAAATATGAGGCAATTTACCAATATGATAATAATTCAATATAATAGATAGATCCCTATGAGAAAGTGCCGTTGTGCTATTCGATGCGTAGAACACATTAAATGTCAAAATGACAACACATTTTGCAACGTTGGAAAATAGAAATTTATAATCTGTTATACGAACAGTTTTTAAACAAATGTTCTCTTTAGAATGATCAAATGAATGACATAAGCATACTGAAAGAAGTTGATATATTTTTGAAATGATGAAACACTTTATAACTCGCTGAAAATGATGAATTTGAGTATAAATAATGTATCCGAATTGTTCGAACATCAGGGCGTCCATACAGCAAATGTGCTGCATGGGCGACCATCCGTTTCGCCCGTCGTGTTCGAATTTTGCCTCATCGTTCGAGCGCTCTCGCTTACACATACGCTTTTCAGCACATTCTCTCGCTCTAACGTTCGCCACTGAGATGGAAGAGAAAGAAAATGGGAAAAAATGCAAATGGCGGTCGTTGTTATTGTTCGATTGCAACAAACGTACTGAATTTTCGCTAAATGCAGACTTTCCACGTACAGTGCAGCCCGTAAACTAGTAAACTATGTTTATTTGGCATCTGGCGATCGTGTTTTCGTTATTGTTTGGCGGCAACTGAGCGTGTAAAGTGGATATTTGTCGTCGCAAAAAGTGTGTCACCCTCGGCTTCTCGGCTGAGCAAGGCTCAAATGGGTAAGAAAGAGTGTGTATGGTACACCCAGGCGTACGAGACCAGTACCGTCGGGGGGTCGCATTGCCGTTCCGAAAATGCTCCGGGGGTCGTTTTTTTTTCGATGCAGTGGGTTTCCATTTCGCGTGTGTGTGCTAACAGCCAGTCAGGAAAGTCGTGAAGAATTGGCCACTTTTACCACAGCGAATGCTTGCACGCATGCATGTGTATGTGTGCGTTAGTGCGTGTATGTGTGTGTGTGTGTGTTTGAAGATCCCCGTCGGGAAGGAAAGCGGGATAACTTCCGTCCCCGTTTAGTGTTCAAGGGGGTGTCCACTTTTGATGTCCCCTCCGTGCGGGGGAATGGGTGATGGGAGGTAATGTCCTGATGTGTTAAATATGATTGGAAGCTTGTAGGCCGCTATACTAAAGTGCATTATACGATGGAATAGTTGTGTGTGAGTTGCTTTTGATCACGTTAGTGGTAGTGATGTGGTAATGGTGGTGGTGTTGGTAGCGGCAGTATGTGGTTTTTCTGCTGGTGAAGAAAAGAAGAAACTTGAATCGAACGATTCACGTCAATGTTGGCCCACAAGTCCACAGTTCCTCCCATCATGGCCTGTGTTTGTGAAACAAATAATTTTCACCGTTTCGCCTGGAACTAGGCAATTCGGATAGCATGCACCACACTTTCCGGGGGTCATATTTGGTTCAGCGCACCCAAAACCGTTCCAAACGGAAACCCCCTCACGAGTGCGCCATGGAATTATGGGTTGCAAAAGGAAAAAGAGAACGAAGAAATGCTGGAGTTCTTTTTAGTGTTTCGTGTCGTGACTGTCTCGCTCTGTCGGTCATTCCCGCGGGGGCTCTTCCCGTCTCTGTCACACCGTTGGGTGAAAAGGTTGCTTGAGCGAGAGTGTGTGTGTGTGTTTGTGCACTGGAGCTTCCTGTTGGTGTGCTCGCGTTGTGCATGCGTGTGTGTTTTGTTGATTCGATTGGCAGTGTGTGTGTGTTGGTTACGGGCACGTATGTGTGTGATTGCTATCCTCCTTGACAGCGACCGATGTTTATGGTGTACACGTACTAGAGACGTACGAGAACGCGCGCGCGCGTGTTTGTGTGTGTATGTGTATGTGTGTGTGTGTGTGGGTTGTTGGCAGAGTTGGTCGGATTGGGATGCGTGTGTGTGGTGTGGAGATGCGGTTCTGGTCATACAAATTTACCCACATTGCTATAGTGTCGTGCGTGCTTGCCCTTTGCGTGCGTGTCGCGTGAAAAGTAAACGGGACGAGAAACAACGTTGTCGAACAATGCAAAGCTAACCTCTGAACGATTTGGTAGGTGAAGATCTAACCCTGAAGTGTGTGAATCACTGACAATGGGCATGCAGAAAGTGTATTTTCACAATCAAAGCAAACAGTGCGCGTGTACGCAATACGATCCCGTGTGAGCATCAGCTTCATGTGTAAAGCATACGAGTTGAGCTTCCACACATGTGGATAGATGCGAGTGTGTACGAGTATGTGTGTGTGTGTATGTGCGTGCGGGTGTAGTGCGTAAGTGGCTGCTAGAGGGAGTAAGAAGTCGTTCTTCACAAGCGTTTCGTAGGTCGACAAGCGCACCAAACACATATACAATCCGAGATACTCCTACATATACAAGCCCAAAGAATCGGTTCGTCGGCTGCTGCTGTTGACGGCGGTACGCTCAAAACATACGTTGGTGTTCCAGTCGAAAGGAAAATTTTGCCTAACACATCGCCAACATCGTATCATAAAAAGCGTGAAAATGTGTTTGCTAGTAGCAAGAACGGAGTATGTGTTGGCCTCGGGCACGTTGATGGGTTGAACACGAGTTTTCCAACGCATTTTTTGCTGCATAATAATCAGTTGTCAGTATGTGTGCGTGTGTAAAAAATGAGAGCGCACAACAGCTTGCGTGTTGTGTATGTAGTTTAGACGTGTATGAAGAAGTACACCTCCTCTTCACCTAACATGTGTGAAAAATGCTTTCATCTCAGTTCAGGAACGATTTAGTGCAGAGTGTATCATTTTTTCACCGATCTGTGGGCCTTCGAGATGGGATGAGATCCGACGGGAATGTAATGAAGATAATTTAATATAAAAAGTCCCGTTTCCGGGAAACTCTACAAGCCCCTGCGTGGAATAACTTGAAAAACAGTAAATCTTCCAGCGCACTGATTATGGAGCGGTTTTGCACAGTTGTGTGAAGAACGTGTGGTACAGGGGCGTGTGTACGTTCGTGTGCGTGTGTTGAAGCGTTGCGGAGGTGTGTATGTGTTTGTGTGTGCGTGTGGGTATGCATGTGTATACGGCGAGGTCGCAAGGGAGAAAGAGAGGCGTGCGGTAATTTCGATTGAATGCAAAAGAGATAGAAAGAACAAGAGAGAGTCGCGGTATAAGTGCGTGTTGATGATGTGTGTATGAGAAAGAGGGAGAACGAAAGAGCGCGCAGATTTGTTGGCCTTCGGTTTCGCAGCAGGTTGAGCATAGCGCTTGCTTGCATGTGTGTGCGTACGTGCGTGCGTGAGTGTGTGTGTGTGAGAGAGTGCGTGTATATAGCGTAGAGATGCGTTGTCCGTCTCAGTCACTCCATCGAAGCAGGAATTCGTTCTCCTTTCTTGTCACTGTTTAAAATCAAAATGGCTGCTGCTGCTACTCACATTTTGGCCAGGGGCCCTGAGTTTGTTGGTTTCTTGTTCACACTGCTAAGCGTAATGCGCGATATTATTGGAAAAAGACGACGTATATCTATTGTGTAGTAAATATTAAAGTGCCAGCAATGTGTAAAAACCACGGCACTGCGCCTGCAACACTCGTTGTATGTAGCGATTCATGATTCTAGGTTACATAATTATGATGCCGACGGAAGGTCCCCCGAAATGAAACAGATTTGACAGGAGCTTTCGAATTGACAGGGTCCACGAAGTTCAGGTTTCACTTTCGGGTTAGTTAAATACAACAAGCTAACAAAATACAGCTATTTATTTGGATACAAACCTCGTGAAACTGTCCATTAACCAAGTACACAATGAGTTGCCAACAATCATCATCATCATCCTTTGCGCTTTGCCTTGTCGTTTTAGAAGCTCTAGCGTCTCTTTCCCTCGCACACGTACATGCCTCACAACTACACACACCAATAATTGGTCAGTGTATTTCTTAGCTTGTTTTGTTGAGGTTTGGAGGATGTGGTGTGTGCATGTGTTGGTGGTGTGTATTGCGAACACCCCCTCTCGACAGGAAACCCGACATTGTGCACCAACACAACATTAACGCAGCTCATATTTTCTCGGCTGAACGATGTCGAGTGTGTCCCAAGGCAAAGGAGCTAAACGATATGTGTCTATATTGTAGGAGAGCCAAGAGGGCTTGTTACAATACCACACTACTACAACCATCCTCACACAGGAGGGCAACAAACGAGATCCCTCTTTTGGAGGACCGGTTTTTACACGCGAATTGGCCTACGTGCCGCAGCGCTTTGATAGTTTATATGAATAATAACCTTTTTTTATATTACATTCGGGACCGGGTGGTAAAGTATGCTAAAGTACGACGGTAGTTCCCGCCTTTACGAGAGCGATATTGCAACATAACGGTTGAATCTGTGTGCGCGCACGCCTATCTTTTTTGATAAGAGAGCAGTATAAGTGGCCCGAGAGCAGGAAGGCACGATAGATGCAGACAGTATGAGCGAGTGAAATGACTATGTGTGAGCATTTCCTAAACACGCGCGTGTAATTGAATCCCGTTTGATGGTATGGCGATAGAAAGAAGAAGAAGCCTCGTAATTACGATTTGTTTACGATCAATTGTATCAGTGGTTGATTATGTATTTACACCGGCTCCATATCCTTGGAGGTGTTGGTTAAATCCGAGATCAACGCCGCGACATACCCTAAATGTTTCAAACCAATGGATGATAATGATCGGAGCGGGACGGGAAACTGTGTCTTGGCGTCCTGGACGTTCTGGAAAGCATCTTGCATTGAATGCTGATAAACAATCAATAGCGCAACAGGTTGCGCCGGGGCTCTATTCTCCAATCCCTGATCCAATGATGACGTGACAGGTTTATGATCGAATGAGTAAACAGCTAATGTGCGTATGTGTCGTGTTTTGGTTGAAGATTTTTCTTCATCCCGGGACTCCACATTGCGCCAATTGTATATTCGTTCACGCCATGAATGGATGAGGGTTGTGCTACGAAAAAAGAGAGACGCAGAGTGTATCAAAAGTTCACGAAATGTCACAGGTCCGCAGGGGTCGGGAAGAAGTTTCGGATTTGAATAATCAAGGCCCCTGTGTCTTGCGTTTTGGCGTATCGCGTTCCGAATGCGATAGCCGCTATATACTCCTCGCTCTCACCCAAATACATACACACAAGCACATGGTCAAACATATCCTCCCGGTAGTTTTGGTAAAGTTTTTTTTATGATGGTCATGTTAAGAAATTGCTATGCTACTCTATCAACGTTCGGATCCCTAGCGTGGGCCCTTGTTAAGCGCACACACGATGGTTATTTGAAAAGTTACGTTCTTACCATTACTACAGAATGGCGGCCGATAGTGACGGTGATCAACAGAAACGGACAAACAGTAGTAGCAAGCGTAGAAATGCCGGTAACGAAGCAAACCGAAGCAGAGGCTGCACCAACAGCAGCAGCAGCAGCAACATCAGCAATAGTGTCAGTGAAATCCAAAGCAATGACAGCACTTTAAAGGCGGTTGTCATATGCGAAGGGAACCTGCACGATCCAGACTTTCCGGCACGACTCGAAAGCCTGGTAGAAAGTCTCACAACGCTGGTGGAGGAAAAACAGCCGGACGAGGATGGAAAGGAAAAATCCGAATCCGGGAAGCTTACGGTCGATAAGGTATGTGTTGGGTGGGGATACTACGGAGAGAAATGTTTCCAAATGTTAATTGCCTTCCACTTCGACATACTGCGTTTCACTTCTAGGTGGAACCATGGAACAGTGTGCGAGTTACCCTCTCAATACCGAAGGAAGCGGCGGTACGACTGCGGAGGCTCGCAGCCGAAGGAAACAGTGCACTACGGGCCCTAGGCATTCTGTCGGTGCAGCTGGAAGGAGAGACGGTTCTATCGTTGCGGTTAGCCGGACAGCAGGAAATTGTTTTGCGGACTGGTTAGTATTTGTGTTGTTTCGAGCGATACACACACTCACATCTGTTGAAAGGAAACACAGGTAGCTAAATGTGATTTACGGTTTAATTTTGCAGATAACTCTGCGGTTGATGGAGCGGTTGCAGGAAACAGTACTGGCGGTTTGGGCGAGCTGGCTCGGGTTTTGTCCCAGCAGCAACAGCAACCCCAGCCAAATTCGTCGGGTGTCGTCTTGCAAGGGCATTCTCAGGGTGTCTACGCTCAGCCAATGATTCCGGCGCAACAGCAGCAGCAGCAGCAACAGCACCTGCTACACATGCAACAACAGCACCAACTACAGCTGCAACAGCAGCAGCAGCAACACCAGCTACTGCACGGCACTGCTGTTGTTGATGGTTTGCCCGGCCCCAGTACCTCTAAAGTCGTCCATCCGAACCTTCCGAAGCCTCTTAGCAATGGTCCACTGCCAATGGACACCGTGGGCGCTAGTGGAGGCGGGAGCGGAATATTCAAATCGCCAAACACTATCTGCCCGATGGACGGCAAGGTTCCAGCCCATGTGCCAAATGTGGTCGACGCCTGCGAATATCCGTTCGAAAGCATGACACAAGCAAGGGTAATACAGCGGCGCGAAAATACGCTCGGATTAAACAGCAGCGGTGGGGCGGTAACGGTTGGTCCGTCCATTGCCCCGGTGTCCGGTGTCGGCATAGGAGCAGTGAAACAACCATCAAATGGTGCGTTTGTACCACCGGTAGGCACTGGTGCAGTTCCACCACCGCCGCCATATCAATCCGCCGTTTGCACTGGAAGCGTTGTAGCGAAGGAGAACCTGGCAGCTGCTGCTCCAGCTGCGGTCGTCGGGACCACGATGCCCATTCCGGTGGGCACGGCAAGCGCGGGCAACAATGTGGCCATGTCCAGTCCATTGCTGGTGAATTTGCTGCAAAATGAAAACAGCCAGCAGCAAACCGGTTCATCCCAGCAGCAGCAGCAGCAGCAACAGCAACAGCAGCAGCAGCAATTGCAGCTGCAGCAACAGCAGCAGCTGATGCGCAGTGTAGGACAGCCGATTTTGAAGCAGGAACTGCTGATTGCCAGTGGTACAGGGGGTGGAGGTATGGTGAAGAGCGGGGTCATTCCAAACATCCCACCGTCGGCGACGATGTTAACGCAACAAGCTGTCGGCGGCGGCAGTCCGATAGTGCCGAGTGACAATGATCCAAGTGTGCACGGTGTCGTGATGGGAGGTGGAGCTCTCAAGAGTGGTAGCACGGTGAACCATCAAGTAGTGAATGTAAATCAGCAGCAGCAGCAGCAGCAGCAACATCTAGTGCAACATCCAGTGATTGGCGGGGCACCCACGATGGGCGCACCCTTGGTTTCGGCTAGGGCCGCTACAGTTTCGGCCGTTGCTCACCAGCAACAGCAGCAGCTGACGTTAGTGAACAGTGGCAGTCCTTTGCGCGGGGCTGCGCCCACAACAGTGCCAGGTGTGTCTGGCGTAATGCTCAGTGCTAGTAGTGTGAATAGAAGTAACAATATGACTGCGATGACAGCAGCAGTGACCACAGGTGCTGTGGCATCAGCAACCAATAGTAATGACAGTAACAGTAACAATCAGAGTGTGTTGAACGTGTCGCCTTCTTCTCTAGTAACTCCACCATTGTCAGTGCCTTCAAATAGCAACAGCAGTAGTAGCAGCAACACCACCTCCACCATGAACACCATTAAGATGCAAAGATATAGCCTCGTGGCGGGTCCATCGACGAGCGGTGGACCTGTAGCGGTGGGGATTGGCCCGGCCGTGAGAGCTCCACAGCAGCAGCAGCAACATCAACAACTCACGATGTCCAGTGGAGGTGGCGGTGGCAATGTTATGCTAGCCGCTAACAATCGAGCACCTGTGATGGGACCACAGTCGTCGCATGGTCATCCTCAGGGAATGCGGCCACCCCCATCTCCAACAGCGTTCCAGCTGCAGGACCAAATGCAAATGCAGCAGCCACAACATTCCCAGCAGCAACTGAACCGTTTTCCAGTTCAGCAGCAGCAACAGCAACAGCTACCTTTTCGACAGCCAAATCCAATGCCACTATCGCATCAACAGCAACAGCAACAAGGACTGCAATCAGTCGGTTATACTCAACGGTGGCCAACGCTACCAATGGATTCGGCCACCAAGTCAGGCTACCAGGAGTTTGCACGCTTTCAGATGCAGTACAATCTCAGTCAACAACAATTGAACAAGCCCACAGCGGCGTTGGGACAATCGCAACAACAACAACAACAACAACAACAATCCCATTCGCTGGACGCTGTTTCATCAACCGTTGCCACGTCCCCAAGCGTTGGTGCCGATTCGCTCGAGCTAGGCAATTGTCTGGTTGATCTGCCCGATCTAGCAAAGAACGATCTGGATTCGTTGCTACCGAGCGATCTTGACAGTGCATTTCTCGACACTAAGCTGGACGATCTAGACGATCTGGATCTGATGGATCAGCAGCAGCATCACCACACGCTGCTCGGTCCAGCGTCGTTGCAACAGCCGGCTGATATTTCGACTGTCCCGGGTACACTTCTTGGTGGTGCGTCCGTGAATCAGGCGGTGGCTTCTGGAATTTCTGGCCTGCCGATGGGCGCTCCCGGTGGTGGTGGAACGACGTTGAGCGATGCACAACTGCGCGAGCGCCGGTGGAAGGCACAGCTTCTGATCAACCCGCTAACGGGCGAGCTGGAAGAAACGCAAGTAGAAGAGGGTAATGAAGAATCGGAAAACGGTGGCAAAGCAGGTGGAAGGCAGAGCAGCAAGATGGGCGCGGTTCGTGGAAACGATTTCCCCCCCGAGATCCCTAACTCACTCTATTCGGATGACGACACTACGGGCAGCGTTGGTGGGCTTTCTTCGTCGCGGCTTTTTTCAGATGCCAGCGATTCGGAACGTCCGTCGCTTTCAACAGCCGGTTTAGTAGCGATGGATGCTGGAAGCTTACCACCGGGCATTAACGCCAGCATGGGCAATGCTGTGTATGGTGGTGCTCCTGTTGTCCCTTCAACATCCGTCGTTACAGGCAGCGGTATTGGTAGCAATGCGGCCAGTGCCGCCAATGTCACTGTACCGCAGATGGTGGTAAGCACAGGCAAACCGGTGAAGCATAAAAAGGAACGTGCGAAACCTGTAAAGGCCAAGGACAAGCTGAAGTCTCCGGTAGCGGCCAAGGACAAGCCCAAGGAAAAAACGAAAGCATCGCTTAAGACGGTTGTCAAGCAAAAGGCGAAAGTTCTATCCACCTCGGTGCTGCTAGTAGACGGAGCTGGGTCAGGTGATTCGCCGAGTAAAAACGGCACGGAACTCAAGTTGCGGCTGAAGCTTGAAAAACCAGATTCCATTGGCGTACGCGAAAGCGGCCTTGGCTCCCGTTCCGGTGGAATAAGCGCTCTATCGCCATCATTAACGGTTGCATCGACCGGAAGTATGCCTGCTGCATCGGCAAGCGCATCGGTGGACAGGTTAACGGCAGACAGCGATGGCACAGCGTTGCTGACGTCGCTGCAGTTAAATCCTGCTTCCCAATCTCAGCAATTCGTCGCTGCAACGTCAGTCCCCTCGGCAGTCACCAACGCCATGGGGAGTATCAGCGGTGGCAGCAGCTTTGTTTCTGTCCCGGCCCCGCTGGTTTCCAATGCGACGGGAAACAACGGAAATACCGGTAGCACAAACAGTATCGGCACTGCTATGCAGACTTCATCTCCAGCAGGCGAGGAGTTGCGAGTGCCTCCGTTGCACATAAGCTTACGGGGGAAGAATTCAGTGGTGATCAAGAACTCCCGCAAAGATCGTAAGAAAAGCCAGAGCGGTGGCGAAGAAGACAGTAGTGACGGTGGTGGTGTTGCGAAACGATCCACCTTCAGCAAACGTAACTCCATTGACCTCAACGCACCAATCTCGAGCATGGTGGCCGTAACGGCAGGCCCAACAGTATCATTATCCCCACCTGCTTATCAAAACCACACTGCTGGATCGTCCAAAATGACTGTCTCCGATGTGCAATCGAGCAACGACCAGACAAGCGAGGCACAGTTAGGGTCGCAAAAGCGAGCCGCATCAGATGCAGGACATAGCAATGCGACTGCAACTGGAGGCAGCAGCGGCAGCACATCTTCTGCCGGACACAGTCCGAACGGATACGTCTGTCCGGAGAAGAAGCGAAGACTCAGTAACGGTGGCAGCAGCATAAGTCTAACCGCCAGTGGTGGTACCATTGCGGCGAGCACTGTGTCGACTGTATCCGGCACGAGTATAGACAACACCGTCAGCAGCAACAGCAGCGGCAGTGGTGCAGAAACAGCGTCCACGCCAACAACCGTAACTACCAGTGTGCAGGAAATCAATGACATCTACGAGTCGATCGTTACAACCAGTGAGAGCGTACCGATTGGTTCGACCAACGTCGGCACAGTGCCTCCGACAAACTTGCTCCAATCGGCTACAAAAAACTCCAAGAGCTCCGGTGCGAATAATGCTAACAGCAATGGCAGCAACAACATAAACAATAACAATATCAATATTAACAATAATGGTGGCAGTTACGGTAAGACTCAAAAAAATCTCGTCAAAGCTTCGGTAGATGGGGTTGCTGTGGGTGCGGCCACTGCGCCTCAGTCGCAACCGGCTACCGTGGATGCCCTGCCGTCGGTTGCGGAAGACTGTAAGAAAGGAGATAGTGCAGCTGTAACGTTAGCTTCATCACCTTCATCCTCAGCGGAAGCGGCGTCCGTTAATACAGGCAGCACTACGGCCGAACGCAACAATATCATCACTACCACCATCATCACCACAACCGCCACCAATACAACCACCACCACAACATCTACCTCAAGTGAGAAATCCTCCACTGTTTTGGAAAGTCATCCTTCAGGGCAGCAACATTGCGGAGAAGAAGAATCGCCACAGCAAGATACGCTAAATAAAATTAACACCAGCATTGTACATCACGATCATCAGCATCACCATCATCATTCGGATCAGGAGCATCATAGTAAAAACCGACCACCGGAGCAGTTGCTGGTAGACGTACCGTTGGAGGACAGTGGAAAGAATAGCAAACAGCAGGACAGCAGCACTGCGGATGGTGCCATTGCCGATGTGCTCCCATTGGACGCCCCACCACCGACTGCTGCAGAGAAGGGTACGAATCCGGCGTCTACGTCCAGTTCGCCCCATTCTCCTGGCACGGCAAACGCTGTGTGTACTACCACTGGTAGTGCCAGCTCGACGGGAACGATGTCAACTGCATCGACGGTAGCGGCGGGCGTTGTATTGGGTGTAAATCATCATTTGCTTGGCCATACGAATGTCCGGGGCTCACCAGGATCTCAGGCACAGGGTGAGGATAGTGGCATTGAATCGATGGATGCACTGTCGGAGAAAAGTCCCCATCAGCTGTCATCGCATAGCCCGCAGGGCTTACACAGCAGCAGTGGCACAGGCAGTAACGTGATCAACAGCAGCAGCAGTACAAACAGTAATAGCAGCACGCTAGAAGGAAAGCAAATGCCTTCCGCTGATAGTCCACAGTGTGATGAAAAAATGCTTGAAGGAAACGGTGCGGATGTTGTTGCCGTGCGGTCAGAGAAAGGCGGTTCACCTAAGGACGGAAAAGAGCTGGCTACTACACCATTGTTGGATGCCAGTATGGAGCATTACAACGATATTGAGGCGGCGTTGGCAAAGATGGAGGGTTTAAATGACCTCGCGGTCGCGATTAGCTGCAGTGGTGCCGATGCGAAGCTAAATGGCGATCATTCTATACTGCTAAAGCCGGGAGATTTGCTCGATCACAATCATCACGAAACTCTGGAGAGCATGGATCAGACAAATCTGAGAAAAATTCTTGACATAGACGTCGAAGATGATACAAAGCAGCAGAGTATTATTGACCCTGAAAATCTATTGAACGATGTCACCCACTTGAACACCAATCAGCCATCGGAGAAAAAACAGGGCATTAAGTTGACGAAAGATGACGATACAAAGATACAGAACCACCTCCAGCATCAGCAAAAACAGCAGTTACTTTCCGATACTACGATGGGGAAGAAAAAATCCGTTGCAGAAAAATATGATTCCATCGGGAGCAGCAAGACTAAAACATCTGTAAAAGCGGCAGGCGTTGCTGGCAGAGAAAAGCATACGCAGCAGCCGCCGCAGCAGCAGCAGTCACAACAGTCCCAGCAGTCTCAGCAGCACTTGTCTCCATCTGAATCCATCAAAATGGACAACAAACTACTCGCTAAGCACGTTGTTGGCAACAACAATCTTCCGGAAGACGAACACAAAATGTCACCGGTCGCAACAAATGCAGCTCTCGATGTGAATGTGTCCAGCGATGTTGACGGAAGCATCTCTGCAACACAGAAAAGTATCGATGAATGCGGCAACAATAGTAAAAATATCCCTAGTGTGAAAAGCGAATGTGATAGTAAGGTAATAATGGTAGTGGACGATAAAAAACTCTTAGTTAAGTCTGATCCCGACGAGGCTATCGTTAGTAGTGTAAAGAAGAGTTTAAGAAAATCTTCTGACGAACGGCAGTCAGTTACCGTTGTCGCCACGGCTACCACACCGGCTGTTTGTACTGCTGTTGCTGCTGCTGATGCTGTTGCTGTTGCGCCAGCAAGCGCCGAGACCACCTCCGTTACTGTGAAGCTTGAATCATCGTCATCATCATCATCTCCGACGCCTGCAGCTGCGCCGCCATCTGCTACGGCGAGTCCGGTCGAAATGAAAGCGGAACCAAAAAGTCCTGATTCGGCTGATCCGCACATCGATCTGAAACCGCGTCATGAGCAACCACCGCTGTACAGTTATTCCAGTGAAAAAGCGCGTGAAAGACGTACGGCCGCTGCAGCTAGTGATGGAATTCAGTCTTCAGCTAATGGGAGTGCTCGGAATGATGCAAGATCTCGTAGAAACTCGTCCGTGACATCGTTGCCTGCCGAGAATAGTGAGACCAACCCATCGGTTGATTCTGAGACCGAGTCGCCTAGTAGAGCACCAGCGAGCAAAAAATCACCATCGGCAAATAGCACTGGCGTGGAAGACGATAATACCACTATTGGAGGGAGTAGCACACGCACCGCGAAAGCAAGCGAACAATCGGGAGCTTCGAGCAAAAGTGTCGCCGATGGTCATTCGACATGCGAACAGCAACAGGGTAAGGAGATGCTAACTCAGCTCTCCATAGAAATTCCATCAAACTCGGATAGTGGAGAACATCGGATTCGGACTCGCGCATCTAGCAAATTGGAGAGTCCGCTTGAGCTTCCACCGCGCCAGAGTCCGTCAGCGGTAACCTCAGTGGGACATGATTCGCATGGTTCCACTGCTGTTGCAACCACTGGAGCAGGAGCCAGCAACGCCACCCACTCAGGGAGCAGTGCAATATCTGCGTCTAAAAATTGTAGCTCAGCAGGGACGGCTGGCGGTACCGCGAAGCAAAACGCTTCTGCTACCACGTCCAACGCTGCCGGAGGCGGCAGTGTAGCCACAGCAGCCGGTGCCACTCTTGGCAATGATCGGTCAAGTCCTAAATCGGCTGCAAATGCGATCCGACCGGCGGCCGCGAACAAACGGAAACGGCAAGGGTCGGAGAGCTCCAACCAGTCCGGTGTTAGCGATGATATTCCGACGCGTGCCAAGAAGTCCCGTAAAGCAACGACAGCTAGCGACCCGGGCACGACAGTCCATTCCGAAACGCCGAAGCCTGCGCTACGAAGATCGGCAGATAATACGCTCGCCAAGGGTCGCATGTCGAGAAAGGCGGCCAATGCGGCAGCCGCTGCTGCTGCCGCGGCAGCAGCCGCCGCTAGTACGGCACCACCGACGGTTACTATTGTTGCGGATTCCTCCGACAGCGATGAGCCTTTGATCGAAATCGCGGGTAAAGCTCGAAATTCTAAACTAACCTCCAAACTCAGCTCAACTTCTACCACTAGCAATGCTACTACTTCTCCTACCATACAATCTTCTACTGCTACTTCTTCTATTACTACTTCTACTTTCGATTCTACTACTGCTACCACGACCATCAATACTATTCGCAACAACAACCACACCAACAACAACACTTCGACTACAAATTCTACTTCATCTTCCTCAACCTCGTGTAAAATCCTAGCAGCAGCAGCAGCCGCAGCAGCAACTGGTTCGGGAGATAAAGGTGCTCATTCCGCCGTTTCGTCCGGTGCCAGTGAAAGCACTATACCACCGTCATCCGCCTCGTTGCCGAAGGGGACTGCACCCACAACGAACCAGTCGACAGGTGGGGGTGGTGGTAGTGGCGAGAAAGAAAAATCACTTCGCAACCATCACAGTAAGAATGCGTCCGGTGTCAAGCAGCAGGGTGGAATTGTGCCACCACCGTCTTCCACAGCATCGTCTCCTGAGATGACCACGAGCACCATGACAGTTGCATCTTCCATCACACCCACCTCGAATGCCACTGGTAGCAATGGACCCACGCACAACGCCAATGCGAGTCCCGGCAGTGATAGTGCTGGCGGTGGTGGTGGTGGTACACAAAAATCCGCCACAAACAGTGTTGGTGGTGCACCCTCAACTCCTGCAACAGTGGGTACTTCTGCGGATGAGAAAATCAGTACACGACGCAGCGTACGTATGACGTCATCGACGCTTTCCACGGCGGCGATGAACAATAAGGCAAAGGCTGCGGCGAATGCATTGCTTCAGCAGAATTCCACCGCTGCTACAACCAACAACAACGACAGTAACCATCACGGGAATAGTACCGCGGTCAATAATAATGCCGTGGTGAACGATGTTGCTGGAGCTGGCGGTTTATCAGCTGCCGCGGCCGGTCATGCGGACGGAGCCTCATCGGGCGGATTGAGTTCGGGCGGAGCCAATGGCAATCATAGCAGCAAAGTGGTAAATCATGTGAACCATCATCACGTGGGAACCAGTTTGAAGGGGTCCGGAACTTCGGGTGGGGTAGAGGCCATCGAAACCGGGACTGCGACAGAGCTGCGCCGTAAAACGAGAAGTGCAGGTATGACGGAATGCAGCAATTGCAATACGAGTAGATTTGCTAAGATGAAAAACGTTTCTATTTCCTCCTTTCAACAGCTGGACTCGAAGTCACCGTGACTGAGGGACGTCGAAGAAGGATCTCCCGAGATAGCAAGTGACCAACAGTTTGCGCCTCAGCCGCTAGCGACGATGAGCAACGCTATCGGCATAGGCCAGAAGGTATTATTACCTGTGCCCGCTGCAACTGTGTTGATGATCATCATCGTAACGATTGTCTGACGAGTGTCGATTGCACGGCGGTCAACAATGTTGGGCCAGTTTCAACTGGAACTATTGTGATGGAAGGTGAAAGTGCTGAAACTGAAGACAGGCAGCAGTACTTTGCTGAGCAGAATGAAGTGACGATCGTGGAGTGTAACGATGTTGATCAGAGCGGCAGTGATGCAAGCTGGCACGTCGATGAATCTGTTGGCATGTTGCATAAAGAAGCTGAGGCGCAAAACCTACGCGAAGTGCCGCAGAAAAGAGGCGTAAAAGCAGAGATGACAAAACCCACCCCTAACTGTGCCGCCGGTAAAGCGCTGTTGAATGGTGGAGATAATGCTTTGGCTGCGGGATCCGGCACTTTGACGTGTCGTAATGATGATACTGCTGGTACAGGTGACCAAGTACGATCAGCGGCGAAGGAAACCGGAGGCAACGCGGAGGACGAAGATTCGTACGCTAGTGAAATCATTCTCACAACTAACAGCGACTGCAGCCTAGACGAGTTCGTGTCGTCGGATGACGATAGTAACCTGGAAATATCTGTGGTAACTATTTCACTATACTGAATGTGTGGGTAAGGAAATGAAAGTGAACGAGAATGCAAACGGGATACAGAACCTTTGTGTTGTGTTTGCATGTAATTAGGGTAAAAACTAATACCCTGTTTCTAGGGATTCCAGTGCTCTATGTTTTTTTGTGTAGTGTGATTCCGTAATTTTAATTCTTTGATTTTGAACCATTTTTAATTGTTTCCCCTTTGTGTATGGGTATGGCATTGTACTGTGTTTTGTACAATTCATTTTTTGAAAAAAAAAAAAAAAAGATATATTTATTTTCCCCTTTTATGTGAACGCTTCAATTATATTGATGCTTTATTCGTTCTATTGCTGCGCTGTCTCGGATTGCGACATGCGATGTGACTTATCCGAGCGGATTGGAATTATGATTTCGTTTTGTCAGAGTTTGATGATCGATATCTAGTAAAACCCGATGGAAAATCAACATTTGATGAAAGCACACCTTCAAAAACTCAAAACAAAAACAAAATACAACACAACTTTTGGCTTACCTAATAATGGCAGCAAGCATGCTTAATATAAGAGAGCTGCTGTTGGAAAAAAGTGTCTTATAAATAGCGTTAGGGATGTAAGAGTCATGATGATAAAACCAAACAAAAGATTATTGCGCCTGAGGGTCCTTAAAATTTGCTAACCAAGAACCAAGTTAATGATACGAAAAACAAACATTAGGTACCACATAGAAAAACGAAGTTTTTTTTTCGCATCTGGTTTGCTGTCGAAATCGGAGGATGGCGAGTTGGGGAAATGGTGAATTAAAGAGAAATTAAATGTAGCAGAGAGCGATGAACATCATTTACAAATGTGCAAGTGGCTGGAGTTAGATTGTGGCGGGGAAAAGTGTGGATCAGTATTGTACCTTCGCGTCATTGAGCGACGTCAACTTATACGCCATCGTTTACACTCAAAGCTCAAATCGGTTCTCTTACTTTTTAAATGTAAAAACCCCATTTCGCTTTTTTATGTCTCATCTCTTAATGATACCAATTGCATATGACATTGGTAAAATCCGATCGTTTAAATTGCACTTCCAAGATGATCTGTCTTTGAACACTCGTATATTGTTTTAGAATGGGAACCCTTACCTTTTGATCTCAATGTGCGTTGAGCTAGGTTTTGTTTAGTAATACACGCGGATTTTGAAATGGAACAAGCGAAATGGATACTACAGAATCACACAAACAAACAAATAAAAACACACACACATACATTTTTTCTCTCCTTGCAAAAACACACACGCAACACTGACGGGAGGGTGCGTAAGAATATAAGGCACTATTAATTTCTTACGCAAACGACTTTAATAATACTTGCTGCACGCACCCTATGTGGATAGGAATCGCTCGAAAACGCTTGTCATTATGCTAATATGTGCAATAAAGAACCCCCTGATATCAAAGGCCAGGGGTATATAGAAGGAGATGATAGTAGTGATGTTGACCATGCATTAAAATCTTTGCTAATCAACATGTGAGACTGTTTTTTTTTGAGCGATTCTCGAATACAAATGATCAATTCTCGAGCTTTGAGAGTGCATCTGTAGTGGATAAGCTTTTGGTTTAAACAGAGCGAGTCGATTTATGTGTGTGTGTTTGTTTTTTCTTTCATCTCTGTTGCAATGCTGTTCTTTTAGAATGGATAAATCATCTTTCAGTAATTCGATACCGAAACTGGTTCAAAAAAGGGGGAGCGTGGTGTTTCTACAACTGAAGTATAAGCTGAGTTCGATCTGTTAAACGGTCAGAATGAGATAGCATATGATGGGACAGAGGCAACAAGTAGAACACATGTTAGAAAGCAAGATAATAATACACAAAAACAATTAAAAAAACACAGACACGTACATATTCACATAAAAAAACACTCAAAATATCGCTACAATAGCACACGTTAGCAGCAGACGCGTCAACACATTAATGCATGTTTAGTGCACACAGCAAGGGAGAAAGAGGGTAATGAGTGGATTAGAAAAAAAACACGATTATAGTTTAAAATAATTTATCCGTATTATGTTTAGTTGAATGTGCGCGGCGTCGGGGGAGTAAGTGCGTTGAGCGCGTTTTGTGAACGAGAACCGCATTGGGTTTGGTTGGTGCGGCGGTGGTGTGTAATAAACAGAAGCGGATGGTAGATTAGTTTGGGGGAGGGCAATTGTCGATGCATCCAATCGTCAGGTCGGACAGTCAGTCAACTAGAGTGCGTTAGAAGTGTGATCAGAGATCATTCTGAAGATGTACGGATGTATGATGATGACGATTTAGACAGCCGCGCGCTACAGTGAACAGGGGGTTAATATAAAACAAAACAAACAAGAGGAGGGAGATATTTGTAATGATGAGTGCAGGAATGCTGCAGAGCTTAAAATTTGATTGTGTATATATAGGTTTATTATCAAGTATAGGTGCACAGCAACAAGTAATATTGAGGATAAAAGTAATCCGTTCTAAGGACGGTCACTGAGTTTTTCTCAATAGCCCTCCTTCCTTTGTTTGTTTAGTAAACAATATGCACACAGCAGACCCCTTCACACACAAACACACACACACACACACACACACACACACACACACACACACACACACACACACACACACACACAGGCAAATTCTTCATAACAACACGTACTACTAAAGTCATTCGTTCACTGATACGGTTAATAACTCTACACTACTCGACAGGATGAAGCTAACAGCAGCTAACGTGCTAGTGTTGTCGTATAAGCATTGGCGTTGTGTCGGAAACGAGTACATGGTGTACTGCCATTGCAGTGTAAACCCGATTATATTGCGCACATGCTGGCTGAGAGAAAGCTACAGCAAACATCATACCTATTCAGCTTCCGATGGTATTTGGCTCGTGGAAGAGGTAATCGATACGATAGGACGATAAGAGTAGGTTATTTGCTTAGTTTAGCCATTGCGTGACTGGTTAAATGTGCGTATCGATCATGCTCATGTTTGCTCGATCGTATACGAAGCACATACACATTAGTTTGGTTTTACACGCCTCGGCATTCATGTTGTATTCGAAAGAATTGCTATCATAGATTGGAGAACTTATCATGCTGCATGTGCCAGCTGCCACAGTGCTACTAAAGAAACAAAGAATATCCGCTCCATTTTGTTGTACAATGTCAAACGACTTTATTCGCATCATCATCAACCCTCACGTATGGCGAATTGTAGTGTGCTCTCTATAGATCTTAGCGCTGACACATTTAGGAACATGATCAGCATCATCGGCGACGAAGGCTTCATGTTTCATTTTTCTTCCGACGGAAGCTGCTTGTTCGAACTCTTCCGAATGATATAATTCACTAATTCTTGAAACAGGCCAAACTTAGCTAGCTAGCTGTGTGTGTGTGTGTGCGTGAATTTCCCAGATTTTCCCTTCCGAAATGTGCTTGAATGTGCAACAACATTAGGCACAAAAGTTGTACTTCTCTGTGTATGGAAGAGAGCATACGCAACGCTGCTGGTAGGAAAGGACCAAAAAGAAGGAATACGGTGAAACAGAAAAACAGAGATAAATATAAGTAATCTGCAGATGAGAGGGCTCTTTAGTCAACGCGAGTTAAAAGGGGGTTATACATTCTACAGTACACCTATAACCTTATCTTTCTGAGCAAGCAGACAACTATGTTCTGCCGTTTCCTCCTTCTTGTGACCATGGTTGATCACACTGTGTTGTTTGCGCTGGTTTTTTGTTGGAGTTTTATGTTGCTGTAATATATCGTTTTCATTGCCATATACGTTGCGCGCACCATTCACTAGTGACACATCCTCTTGACGGGCGGACGGGAACGTACACAGAACCACGTTCTGCTGCCGGGTAACGGGTGTTATTGGAATGGGAAAACAGTAGGGGTCGATCACACATATGCAGAGGAATGTAAGTGCATTTCCACGGAAGCTCGCACATCCCGCTTTGCTGCAAGGACACAGAAGCTTATATTATGCGTAGCACAGGTTATAAAAACGTTAACATTCACAAAAATACACCTCATAACACTCACACAACATTCATACACCCACATACCACCCACCCCGAACAGAGAGTAGGAAAAGAATGAAATGTGTAGGACGCGTTCGTACGAGCATATTTATACATATGTATATGCAGAGCAATATACGGTATGTACGGTATGTGTATAGGTATATATCTATATATATATGTATATGGGATGCATAAGAAAACAAATGATATGCGAATCAAGTAGAAACAAGGGAAACAGACACCACTCTGTAAGTGGCGAATGGTAAAAAGAAAACATAAGCATTAAGCATTGTAAGTATGATAATAGACAACGGTACACACAAACACTTGCACCGTATAGTGCTAGCAGGAAAAAGAGCATCAATAAAAATGCATAAGTCCACTAAAAAAACACCCGGATACGAACGCGCGCCCCCTTCATCCCCCTTTCAGCAAAACACGCGAAAAACCCACGTAAGGATAACAATTGTAATATTTGTAGATTTGTTTGTGAACAGGTTGATAATCTAAGCTCTATACATATAAATATTGTTGAATAGATATATCATACAATTGTGTTAAAAAAAGAACAGAAAAGTTGTTTTATTTTAAAAAGAAGTACACAAAACCTGGATAATAATGAATAAAATATAAATAAATGAATAATGAAACAAAATTGCGGCAGAATTACTTGTGCTTCATCACGGATTTCCGAAAGGTACAGTATTTCCAACGTGAATTTGAATTATCGAAGAGATTATGCAGCGAAACGCAGCGCGCACGGTTTTCGCTGCACTGGCGGTCATAATTTCTCATCTCTTCCGGGGACTTCTGTAAAAATGGTTAACAGAATAAGGACTGCATATGCAAGTTGTTGATTCGTTAGGTATAAAATGGTTTTAAGCTTTAGAGAAAGAAAGATAGCGTTATTAAACTAAAAACAACCTTTGCTTCAAGCCACAATTTTCTAGACTAAAAAAATAACGTGCAATTCAAAGATAGTTATTTCTTGTTTGACATTGAGCAACAGGGTGCCTCCGGGCTGTCAGCTGTCAATCGATTTAAACCCCGTCGGCTCCCACTGTGTGAAATCTGCGATGCAAACAAAGCGAGAAAACGATTCGGAAAGAGTGGAAAAAGAGTGGAAATATCGATGATAGTACGCGTTTCGATAAAGTTGGGCAGCATTTACACACCGAACGATGGTTCCGCTGTAGCACGGAACTAACGCATTGCCTACTATCCGTGTGGCGCTCGACCATTCGTGTGACTAAGTTTCCCCGTGAAAGGGCGAACACAACGACAACACAACGAGTGAGAGAAATTTGGATCGTGTTTCAGGGGCACCAGCAGCAGCAAGTGCATTGAGGCTACATTGACGCTATATCGGTGGAGTGGTTTCCTCGTGAAAACGTTTTCCAATCGTGCGAAACAAGAAAAGATGAGGTAAATCAAAGGGAGGGGGTCTCAGACAGAGGGGTTAGCTTTAGGCGAGCGTGTCGAGAAGCAGCCTACCTTGAGCGTAAGTGTGCAAGAATACTCGCGATAAGACCAGGCATCCAAACACTGCCAGTGTGCATAGAAATTTGGAAGCGTTGAAGCAAAACGGATGTTGCGTGGTAAACATATGGAATACACTAATAGATACCGATACGGTGCACCCAAACACGGTTCATCTTCCTAATTAAATTACCCATTTTACCCGGTGTAAGGTCATCGATCGGGAGGTTCATGTTTGTCTCAATCGATTTTGGCCAACAATGAAGTATGTTTCTCGATGGGGTATGGTTGAGGGGGTAGGTAAGCTGGCATCTGGGTGAAACTGTATCATCGGAGCTAATTATGTGAACAGAGTAGGCCAGAAACCCACCAACGCAGAAAGTAAATGTGGAACGAAAGCTGCAATGTTGATAGCCTGTGGTGGAGAGAAAGGAGCACGCGCTCCATTGCTTAACGCAGCTTCTCGAGGGGATTTTTATTCGTCCCGGTATGGATATTAAGTGTTTCCCTATGCTTCGGGGACCATGCCTTGGAACAAAGCAGAAAGAAAGTCGTAATCGTTTGTATACATTTTGCACGAACGCTTTTTCGAAATGAAGTCTTGTCGTATCACTTGGCGTATAGCAGAACGCATGTGACGGTTTCGTATCGTACGATTGCTTGCTATGATAAAGCACGTTTTCAGGGGACGGTGCCTAGCCTGATGCATTTCATTCATTTGACCTCGTATCATTACATATTTCCACAGAAAATGTTTGACCGTCCGAGATGTCGCGACTGGTGTCCACTATCGACGCAGCAGCTACGGTTGCGCAGCCTAATGCAGATCTCCGGCCACAACATAACCGTACCGGAGCGTAACCTCAGCACCTCAACGCCACCAGTCTGCGACCCAGGCGCAGAGAGATTGAAATGTACCGTTTACTTTACGCTTCACCAGACGCCTCACTCCGCCCCGTTTTACACGAGCGAAAAGCTTGACCTGCACTGCAACGTACTGTGGGCGGAAATCGACTGTCTGGCAACGATCAAATCCTCCCTCCGGAGTGTGTGTGTGCGGGTGTGGGAACACACCGCCCGACCCGACCAGTCCGCCGGAACGAAAGTGCCTCCCGAGAGCAGCGATGCCACCAGGAACGATGAAGAGGAGGCGACGCAACCAGCGAACGAGCAGACCGACCGGTTACTGTTTGCATGGGGCGTATATTTTTCCGGTCTGGTACCGCTGGCGCGACGCAACGAAAAGCGGCTCCGCCCGAACACGCTCGTGTTTCAGCTGCACGGCGGTTACTTCACCTCGGCCGCCTGTATCCTCGAGCCGGAAGAACGAAGACCGCCGGTAGTGAACTTGCCCGTAGAAGCGGGAGGCCCGACTGTACCAAAACCGAACGCATCCTCTGGCCAGGCGTCGCCATTCTCGCCCTCCGCAACGATTCCAATCGTTGGGGCGGGTGTGGGTGCTCGACGTGGTGGTGGTAGCCGCGGACATACCGCCGAGAACGTGTTACACTGTGATACTAGCAATAATTCCTCCCCGGTAACGATGTCCGGGGCTCCGCTCGGCTCCTACCAGACGCCTTCCTCTACGTCACCGCACCAGTGGAACTTCGCAAACGGTGGTGGTGGCGCTCTGCTCGGTGTGGAAGGTCGCTTCGACAAGCTGTCCGTATCACCGGTGGCTAGCAACGGGGGAAGCAGTGGTGGTGTACTTCCCCATGCCGCACGATCAACCAGTCCTTCGTCACCGCTCAGCTGGACGGAACCGTTCGAGACGAGCTTGAAGCTGCGCTACCTTGTTATGGAATTCCTCCCTCCGGAGGTGCGCGCTAGCTACGACGTACCGCGGCTGCTGGCAATCCAGGAACGGCAGCGAAGGCTCCGTTACGAGGCGGACAGCGTGAAAACGCTCATCGAGCGCATCTGCATGAAGAGTGCCTACTGTCTCAACATGGAGCTGTTCGCGAGCAAGCATTTGGTGTACCGGACGGGAGCGAACCAGCACCGGACGGGCGGAATGGGCAAGCAGCTGAGCCGGTTGCTGTACCAGGAGCGCGAACCGATCGATCCGATGGTGTTGCTTCGCGGCCAGGAGCTACGGCGGCACATCGAGCGGGCTCGGTTTCGCTGCCGGCTGCTGGAGCAGGAGCGCGACCGGATTTGCGGTGGAATGCAGCAGCTGCGCAATCGGCTGAATGTGGCCTGTGATAGCAACATTGAGCGAGAGTCCGCACTGATGGAGCGCTATCGGACGTATGGGCGGGAGAAGGAGCAGCTGTACCAGCAGAAGATGGCTTACGCTAGCCAGAAGGACAGCGTGCGCGAGGTATGCGCAAAGATGCTAATGGTGCGCCATCAGTTGCTGAAGGGGCTGAACGAAATTTATTACATTAAATCGGTAAGTTTCGCGGTGGAGTGTGGTGAGGTGAGGTTCGATAATACGCCGTTCTTTTACTATTGCAGACGAGTCAAGGCATCTACACCATTAACGATGTACCATTGCCGAATGCGGAATCGTACACGGACGCAACGCCGGCACTGGCCCTCAGCGTTGCTCTTGGCTTCGTTGCCCACGCT
This sequence comes from Anopheles merus, assembly GCF_017562075.2. Taxonomy (NCBI): domain Eukaryota; kingdom Metazoa; phylum Arthropoda; class Insecta; order Diptera; family Culicidae; genus Anopheles; species Anopheles merus. The sequence continues at coordinate 603,410 of NC_054084.1, forward strand.
GTGATGATGTGTTCCTCGTTTTTAGATATTCCCTTACGGTGCGTATCGGTGTAGCGGTGCGCACACCACCAACACCACCGCCACCACCACAAGCTAAAATTCAAATTTATCATGCATTCTCATCCTGTTGTAGAAATCCCATTAAGTATGACGGTTCCCGTTCGAAGATAGTGGACCAAATCAAGCTACTACCAACGATGGATCGAGAGTGAGTGTGATTTACGATGCAAATAGTGCGGTAAACGCTTATTCGCAACTGAACATGTTTCTTTTCCCCCCTTCTGCAGCTTTCCCCTGCACTGTCGCTCGGGACCAGCGCCGAACGCACTGCTGTATGGGGTGTACCTGTTGAATCAGAACATTTCCCAGCTTAAGCATCAGCTCTCGCTGAGCCGGGGCGACCCGCGGGCCACGCTCGTTAATCTGCAGGACATTCTCACCATCCCCGGCATCGGCGGGCCGCTGCAGAAGCGTGATCTTGAGGAAGCGTTCCAAATGCTACCCTCGTCCGTGTTCGGGGCGTCATCGCCCGGGTTTATTTCGCTGTCCACGGCCGGTGGGAGCAGTAGCGGTAGCAGCAGTAGTGGATCGTTCCTTCGTGACAGCCCCTCTAGTAATAGGTGAGGAGTAGGAGGGCACGTTAGCCATTTATTTGCACCACAATTGAGAGGATATTAATACTGTTTCGCTTCCGAACAGAATTTCCCGCTCGGTTGATAACTACACGGACCGAAGGCAGCAGATGCAAAGGCACTACCAGCTTAATAGACATCCGTTGCAGCAAGCAAAAAGGCTGTCGAGCAGTAGCAGCAGCGCCAGCGCCGTCGACCAGCAGCAGCAGGACCATCTCGTACCGGCTAGGCGCGGCTGTGGGGACAGCACCTTCTCTTCCGATCCCATCCTAGCCCAGAGCGTCCCATTACAGCGACCGTGCGATTTTGACGGGGGTAAAAAGTTCTAACACTCAACAGACGAAAATAGGGCATTGCGGAAAATTATCTCCTCCTTCGAACGTGTGGCAGGAAAAGGGGCATGAACTTTAACACTAAGTTGTCACTAAAAGCAAAAGAATATTGTTATCCTTTCTTCCCTTTTGTTTTGAGTTTTAATTTAATATTTATTGGAACATTATGCCCTTTCCCTAGTTGTTTTTCGGAAGGACTTAGGAATCATATAGAGAACTAGCGAAACTGGTAACGCAAACGGTGTATACAGCAATAAACGGACGGCGCATTCTAAATTCGCAAAAGCTGTATCATTGGTGAGAGTAAAAAGATAAATAAATTTGAAGAGTTAAACACAATAGACAGCATACGATTCTTGCTGCTTCGCGTTTGTTTTGAGTCGTATGTACACCTCACACACCTTCGCTGTTATCCTGCCGATGATTTCGATGTCATCCGCGAAGCTAAGAAATTGGAGAGACCGGTGGAGGATATTGTCATGGACGTCGTTGACTAGCCCCGCGCTTCGAATGACACCTTCCAGAGCGACGATGAAGAGTCCGTCACCTTGCCTCAGACCCCTGTGAGATTCGAACGATTCCGACGTCAAGTTCGATACTCTCACCTTGTACTCCATCCCGTTCATGGTGGCCGGCTAAAAGCCGGATCAACTTCCCAGGGAAGTGGAAGCGCTGCATGATGTCCCATAGCTCATTTCGGGCTATCGTGTTGTAGGCCGCCTGAAAGTCGATGAACAGGTGGTGCGTAAGGATCTGGTGTTCTCGGCACTTCTGGAGGATTTGCTGTAGAGTGACAAATTGGTCGGTGGCGGATTAGCCTCAAACAAACCCAACTTGGCAGCTGCCGACAAAATTTGTAGCAAGGGGCGCAAGTCTCTGTAGACTGGGTAACATCAAAAGCCATATCCAAGTACCAAGGCTTTTTAGAACGTGTCCGTGAGATTACGAGATGCTACGTCCAATCCGGAAGACAATCTCTCGACGGCCAAAACAGGACTCTTCACTCGATTTCCACGATCATGCTCGCCTTTTTCGTTCGCGAAATTTGTACCAAATTCGTTTCGACCACGTGTCGCGGGCATTGCAAATTGCAACAAAAAAAAACCAACAACAACAATTTTGAATCTGTCGTGATATTCCCGGTTCTTCATTGAATTGTACTAGCGATCTATCCCGATTTCTGTCGATGCATATTCCGGTGCATGAGGGCGTATTTGTCCGCCAACACAATCGCACATCAGCGCGATCTTTTTAGCGGTCATCTTAAACCCTCAAAAACCCTCGTTCGAAACGTCAAAAATCCTCACAACACCTTTCAAAAAACCTCGCCAGAGTGCGCTGGCGAGCTCGCGAATAGCGGTTTTTGTTCTACGGGTAAACAATGCAGATGACAGTTTCCGCGAAGTAAACAAACGACTGCGCCAGTAGCTCGCACGGAAATCTGCTCGTTTTCCCTCTGCTTTCAAGTACCTAGTGCAACTGAATGTTTCACTTGTTGGAACAATCGTGACCAATCCAAACGATTAGATTTAGCTGTTTCCAGTACCCTAGCCACGATGAACATGCGCGTATCGGAGCTGACGGAAATTGCCCTCCAGATGATGGGCTACAAACTGTTCGATCGGAACGGCACACCTACAGACTCGCTCGAAGCGGTAATCGAAAAGCACCAGTACGCAAACGATCACCAAATGGCACTGGCCAAACCCGCCAATAAGCGCAAAAATCCCAACCCACCGACAAAAAGCGAGCAACAGTTTGCGAGCCAGTTCGAGCTGCCCGATTTCGACACCATACTCACGAACCCGGTCCGGTACGTGGACGGTCAGCTAGTGTCGTTCGAACAGCAGCAGCAGCAGCGTCTGGCCGTGTTGCGCATGCAGGACAATATTGCCAAGCCGAAGGTGAAATCGATCCGAGCATCGAATTTGAAACAGATTTCCAACAGCAAGCAGGGCCTGGAGACACGGCTGATGCGCACGTACAAAGCGATGAGCGAAGCGGATGAGACGGAGCTGCTGTCCCGAACGAAGTGTGAGTCTAATACTCCCCATCCCTATAGTAGCTAGTAGGATTGTAATGAACCTTTATCGTTCCGTTTCTTGCAGATGATTTGGATATTGGCGAACACATACAGCTCAAGCAGGGGCTGCTGTTGCGCGAGTTTAACGTACTGCTCCAGCTGCTCAAACGCGTGATGGACGACCTGTTCGACAACTACGCCCAGTTTGATTTTGCGTGGCTTATGATGCGCAAATTGGACGAAATGTTGTAAGTACCTATGTCCAAGCCCCTACCCACCCTTTTCGGATAAAATTTCACAAAAACAAACTCTAGCGCAGAGCGGCGGATTTTGCTTTCTTACATTCAAGACATTTTTATTGAGGTGTTGTGCAGTTTAAAATCCCCTTCCCTTCCCTTGGCTGGCCACGCTTTTCGCACAGAAAACCCACTACACAAAGCCACAGTTAAATAATCCACATCTTATTCACTAAAAACGTGCGTTTGTTTCGCTCTTTACATGTGTGGTTTCGTTGCTACACTAAATTCTTTTTTTTCTTCTCCTCCTCCGGGTTTGTGTTAGTTGTTATGGACACACACACACATGTTGGGGCTTTTTCTTTTCTTAATATTCCACTTTTATGCAAGCGTGTTTGAAAAAGATTTAATCCTAGCAGTTTTCTCACTTCCATTTTTTGTCTGGTTTTCTGATTATTTCCTATAGAAAGAGTGCCGAACGAACGTCTACGAGCGCTTAAAGGAGGAGCAACAACGTAAGCTAATTCGCTCCCGACCATCATCATCTCATTAATTCCACTAGCGTTTAATAAACAGTTACACACACACACACACGCCCTTGACGATAAGTTTTTTGTCCTTTTCTTCTCCTAGTTGGTAAGCGCGTTCCCCTCCTCCGAACGAATAAACCTTCTCGTCGTTTTAAAAACGACCCTAAATTATACCTGCCTTCCCTTGCGTCGCGTTCGGTTCTGTTTCATTTCGTACACGACGCCGGAGCACCCTCTAAACGGTATTACTTCCATTACTCCACACCGCTACCAGGCTCTTGGAGTGTACGCCCTTGGCGTAGGCATTCTCCAACCCCGGGTTCTGGCTTTATCACAAATTCCGGTAATACTTTGGTCGTCGTCTCATTTCCAAACAACAACAACAGCAACAGCTACGCTACTTGATCGTGTTGTAAATGTTGTCTTCCATCGGACTAGAAACGGCCGACGAGCAGCGGCTGCTTGTGTTGCTGTTGCAGCTGCTGCTACTACTGTTACTGGTGTTGATGGTGGTGGTGGTGGTGGTGTTGATATTGCTTGCCCCTGCCGGATTCAGACTGACCGAACCGGCCGCCGCTACACTATCGCACGGCGGCACATTGATGCGTATGCTGACGAACCGTTTTTCCGGCCGCGGTTGCACCTGCTGCTGCTGCTGCTGCTGCTGTTGGACAGTTTTCTTCGGCTTCGGTGGTGCTGGTGGTGTCGGTGAGGGACTGTTACCGCCATCGCTCGCACCCACGCCCGGATGTTCGGTACAAATCTCGGCGTAAATGCTTTCCGCCGGTACGGAGCAACTGTCCTGATCGGAGTCCCCTGCTTGCAGCACGATCGAATCCCGCACACTGCTGTACGGCAAATCGTCCAGTAGCGTCCTCTCGGCGACGGTTCCGCTGGCAGGTTCCCGTAGCGTGACAGCCTTCGGGGTGGTGGTGGTGCGGCGCTTCTCCTTCCCAGCCGCTTCCTGCGCCTCTTCATCACAAACGCTGTTGATGTAGCGAAGGTCCTCAAAGGAAAGCACCACCTCGTCGTGGTTGTTCGCGCTGCTTCGGAAGCGGCTCTTTAGGGCGCTCTTTTTCCCACCACCCGACAACATCATCAGGTGGTGGTCACCCTGATTGCTCGATTGCGATCGGTGCCCATTGCTGGCGAGATGGAGCAGCTGCTGAATGCTGGAGGACGATTTGCTGTACTGCTTCGTCTTGACGTGAAACTCGTTGTACAGCTTCTGCGTCATGAACGACTGCTGGTTGGTGCTGTGGCGCAGCGGGAAGAATATGGTGTCCCCAAGCTCCGAAGCCGTCAGCTCGCTGGTAGCGTCGTCGTCCTCATCCTCGTGTGCACCGCCGGACGCATGATGGGGCGGTACCAGATCCGGCTTGCACTTCTGCTCGATGTGCTGCAACGAAAGACACTTTTCCCGTGCGCCAACGCTCGCCACCGAAGATGACGGGTCTTGGCTCACGATCGTACCATCGTCAAACGCGCTGCTGATCCGATCGGTGCTGGCAGCGCGTGACGATAGCGAAAGCATGCCGAGCGTACCGAACCGTTCCTGGATCAGCTTCGACATGTCCCGGTACCGATCGAGACTCGTGCGCTTATCCCACTCATCGTCCGCCGACACGGATTCGTTCGCACTCGATCGGCTGCCGAAGCCACGGAACCATCTGCTCGAGGACGATGTTGCGGTCGCTGCGGTCGTGCTCTTCGCCGGCTTGCCGCTCGGCGAGGCAAACACCTTCATCTTCTCGCTCCGGTAGCTCGGCATCGGCAGTGAGTGTGGCTCGTGGGTGCTTCCGCCCCCTTCCGACCGTCCGCCGAGCGTTCGATCGTCCACCACCAGACTGTGGTGTTGGTGGGCAGCGGTGTTGTTGGTGGTTTGGTGCAGCGAATGGTGCTGGTGGTGCAGATGGTGGTGCTCTCGCCTGTCGTCCATTCCGCCGGCCCCACATTCCAGACTTTCCAGGTCATTTTTACTTAAAAATATGATGGAATCTTCCTTCTCGTGGCCGGACCCGTTGCGATCACTGCCACCACCGGACCCACCACCGCCAAACAGCCGGCCAAACCTTCGCAGCACATCGGACCCTCCGCTCTTTGATTCGTGCTGCTTGCCACCACCGCTGTTGCTCGACGATCCAAGCGAACTTGGACCGGTCGTCGTCGTCGTCGTCGTCGTCGTTGTGTTAGAAGTCATGGTAAGGGATTGCTGCTGCTGCTGCTGCTGCCCGACCGAAAGGGCCGTCATTTGCTGCAGCTCGATCGCGTTCGTTTCGTGGTCGACTATGCGCAGAAAGTTGTCGCAGTTAAACTGGCAGAACTTGAGCACCGTCTGCACGTTCGCGTTCAGGAACATGTGCTGCTCGTTCTCGAAGCCCATCGTACACTTGGCGAACTTCATCTGCGGCGTCAGGTGCAGCTTGGCCAGCGTCAGCGTCGTCGTGAGCTGCTGCTCGTCCAGTGGGCACGCAATTAGGAAGTTCTCCTCGCTGATCTTCGCGATCGTCACGTACTCTGTGTTTTGAGAAAGAGCGACCATTAAAAATAGGGCGTCCAGAACCGGAGCACGCTGCTGCACACTTACCAGGCACGGTGGAGGAGTGTGTCCCTGTTTGCGGCGAGATGAGCTTCAGGTTGAGCGGCAGGCACGGATCCGACTGCATGATGAACCCGATCCGATGCACACAGTCCCGGCTCAGCTGTTTCGGTTTGCGATGGGGCGACGACTGTGCGTGTTGCTGCTGCTGGCTGGATTGATTCCCAGCGTTCGTGCCGGCGCTACTGCTGCTCGTGTTGTTCCCGTTCAGGCTGTGCAGTGGATGGTGATTGCCAAAGTTGCCGTGCTTCTGCAGTACCGGCGCACTGTGCTGTTCGATCTCGTAGAACTTGCCTTTGGCGGACAGCGACACGTAGAAGATCTGGAGATGGGTTTGAGGAAGCGAATTGGTCAAAGTGAACATGCCAAATTCGAGCGAACCGCACAATAACTTACCTGCCGATTGTCATCCAGCAGCTGCGCATACTTGCCCCGTTCCTTCTCGCGCCCCCCGACGTTACCGTTCCCAGCGCCCGACCCATCCTTGTGACTAGAGGGCGATGTGGCCGATTTGTGATCGCCGTCCTGGAAAACGGCCAGCAGCCGGTACACCTGCCCTGCCTTGGCCGTCGCCTTCACGTAGTGCGTTTTGTGGCTAAAGTTGTCTGTGTTTGAGCGTTGAGGAAAAACAACGTTAAGGCACACATCTTGAGGCGGGATTGTTTGCAATTGTCACTTACCGTGCGACTCGGTGTAGGCGGAAAGGCTGTCCAGCGACAGGAACTTGTACACCTGATCCCGCACCAGCTGCACGATCGTCGTGTAGACGGTGGCCGTCGGTGCGCCCTTGTCGTTGATGAACGAGAAGTACCCTGGATGGGAAAGAAACACAACACACAAAGAAACCGTAAAGTACGACTGTCAATGGAGCTATGGAAAAAAGGGGGCTACTACCAGTACTACCCCAAAGTTCCCACATGCCGGACTAGCTTGATTATAGCTTTTCTATTTCCCTTTTTGTTTGCCACCACTGGTCACAGTTCCCAAGCTCCGACATTTGCATATCAGCGTGCATACGCTGGGTGAGGGGAGAAGCGAGAAGGGACCGTCATCCACCCGTGGAGGTCATTAAAATGTGACAGATAATGACAAAGAATGCATACGAAGGTCCCTGCTCTTGCCCCTTTTTTTGTGATGATGCACCGAGGCAATTGTTTTCTCGATTGAATTATTGTTCGGCGGTAGAATGTGGATGTGGACCAACCGACAAACCCCGTTGCATAACTCGATCGTGGGATCACGGGGAAGATCATGGGATAGCGCGTAAATGGCGGGTGTGTGCGATACAGGTTTTTCTGGCCTGCTACTGGCTAGCTGGCTGGCTGGCATTTGTGGACCAACCAGAAGCACCTAAACCCTATTAACATGCAAACAAATGGTCTCTGTCAGAGGCAGCGCACGCTGATGAGCGTTTCTGGTAGCCGATCAAGATCATTCCCCTTGAGTGTGTGTAGGAGGTGGGATGTCCTCTCGTCAGACAGAAGCAGTAATTAGGTTAATGGTTGTCCGATTTGGACGGTGGATCGCTGCTAGCAGTAGCAGCAAACGAGTTCGATTTGTCGACTGCTTGGTGCTGCTGCCGCCCTAAAGAGGCCTATCCTGAGAGACCCTGAGATAGCTCCTCTTGTTTTCAGTAATGGTAATGTAAGCTTATTAAGCTCCGCAAGAAGCGCCTGTCAGCTTGTGGGTGGACGAACTTCTAATCCAACTATATCTCAGGGTGGGTTTCATTAAGATAGGCACGCTTTTTTAAATTGACTTTGATTGAAGTTCTACAAAAAAGTTCGTCTTCATACAAACACAAAACAAAAAAACAACGCAAACCGTTGCTGCAAGTAAGCCGGTGGGAAACTGCATTGCATATTCCAAAACGGTCGGCGTTGGGGTTCCCATCACAACAAAGTCTCTTTTGCGGCAAGGGGATGTGACGGTCCGGTCTCTCGTGGGAATGCCTGTTGCATCGATTAAACTGCAGCTCTGTTTTTAATGATGTGTGGAAATTATAACCTTCTTGCTAACTACAAATAGAAGAAAGTGTCGTAATTTTTCTTTCTATCATCAATCTGAGGGAAAATACGGAGATTTGTTGAGCAGAAATTAATAGCTTACTGGAACATGTGGAAAAGTACTGTGTTTAAAGGTAAGTAGTACTTTCGTTGTCAACTCGAGAATGGTTATATGAGATGAGTGTTTTAACGCCATTTTTATTAGCTCTTGATCAACCGGCATCTTCAGTGTATTCTTTAGAGCAGTTGGTAAGAGCAAGACTGAACGAAGCAGTTGTCATGATTTCAAATCTCGCGATGTAACAGAATTATGCTATCATTCAATGCAGATCTATTAGAGGCATATTCTATTGCAATGCCAAAATATATATCACCGTATGTTCTGTCTATGTAATCAAACATAATTCATAAAAAATTAAAATTGTCCCAGGAAATTAAAAAAAAGTGCTTCATTCTTGCTTAACTCAAACACTTCGTTTGGAGCTATGTGAAACCAAACACCGATTGTGATCTCATTCGCTCTTCTTCTTTACTGCTGCTGCTGCTACTCTTCTCCGTTTCCCTCATATGTCGCCCAAAACTAATGGAGTATCGTGTGTCATTAAACGGGATCGATTGATCACGATAATCGCGTTACACAAGGCGCACACACACACCACATGCCCTTGAATATGAAACTGCATTTTCTGCTGTGCATTGTGTGCAGTGCAATGGTGTGAGCTAAGGAACCGAAACCGATCAAACACAAGCACCTTCTCCCCCCCTGTCCCGAGGTTCAAGTTCATATCCGCTGTTTGTTGTTAAAATGCGGGTTTGTACGTTGCTCAATGAGACGACGCATCGGTCGGTGGTGTGCATTGTTTGCTGTTAGTAGCTGCGATGACGCATTCCTCCCTAATTTTATACCTTTACCAGGGGCCGAGCAGCCTTTGGATTGTAAGCGGAGCAGAAAGGCGGCCTTTGAATTCCAATTAAAATTCTAAAAAAAGATAATCACCTCGATGGTTCTTGGGAGGGTGTTGAGACACACAATACGCTTTAACGACCCGGGAAGAGTTGGGTATAAAAAAAAAGAATCCTCAACGAGATGCAAGATCGCAAACGTTTGACAACGATCCACACACAAAGCTTCCCTACTCCCCCTGACAGCAACACATGCAGATTACTGCAGCCGATGCAGCACGCTGCTGTTGCTAGGCAACCGGTGCCGCCATGTTTGATTAATGATGACACGGCCTCAGCCCCAGCCACAGATTCTATTCTGATACAGTTCGTCCAACCACCAACCTCCCTTGTCTTCCCCACCCGAGCCCACCTTGTTGCGTTTGCTGATCTGTATTTTCTGCACTTTTTGGAGCGCCGCTTGCTGCTTGGCACAGCAGGTGGATCTAGCCTAGCAACGCAACGTATCGGAGGCGATGCGCGAGGCGATAATGCGCAATGCTAACGATAGAGTGTTTGACGTTGCACTTTTGCCCACCATCCTGCCGCGGCGTCAAACGGCACCGAGCTAACAATAAGGCGCAAAGACAGGAAAGGAAAGCGAAGCCGCCACACAAGCCAGAGCGCGCAAAGGCAATCTAAGTGATGGTGCACAACGCAACGGTATCACACACGCAGCAGAAAAAGAAGCAGCGTGGTATGCAATTTTCCCTCTTCCATTCGTGCTGCCCCCCCCCCCCCCTCTCTTTTTCTCATCTGCTCTCCCTCTGTTTGCATTCAATTAAAAATGCATCGTCACACGGTAGGAGGGATTGTGTGGGAGGGTGCATGTTTGGTGGTTCGCTTTTTTACCTCTCCCAATATTATTTGCCTACGCATGCTGTTTTAGAACACATTCTTTACACGTGATCTTCTCTGTGGCATTGCTGGTAGGAGGGGAAGGGGGGCGGGGTGAGTTTGCTGTTGCGCTTGGAAGAGATGAATCAGCAAGCCCAACCCCCTCTCGTTGAAAAGAAAACCCACGGCCAAAGGAAAGCCATGCACACAGATTGATTGGTACGGGGCGATAGTGTTGGGAGAGTGTTGTGCGCATATTAGCATGATTGGTATCTATCGTTCGAGTTTGCGTTCCATTGCACCATCCCACCAGCCCCTCCTCTTCCTTCGATTGTGCATCGCCGAGAGAGAAAGAGAGAGGAAGGCGGAGGCAATTGTTTGCCACCCTCAACGGGCGGTCGGTGAAATAATGTAATTTTCATTGCCAATCTTGCAGAAGAAAAGGCAAAGCCAGCAACAAACACCCACATGCCTGGAGCCCTCTCACCGTTTCTGCTGCCCCTTTCCTTCTCTTCCTCCGCTTTCAAGCGGAATTATGCAAATGCTATCGACGCCGGCGTGTGGTGCGCTCCGGCCGGGCGGACGGGAACTGTAGCGCGAAGCGTAGAAAATTATTGCGCGAACGAAACCATTTGCCAGGTTACGCGTCGGAAGCTCGCGCGTGGAGCTTTTTTAGGGTGTCTGTGTGGGTGGGTATTGGGAGGGGACGTTTTGGGGTTTGTGTGTATCCCGACCGGTGCGTTCGCGTGCAAAAAAAAGGTGCGAAGAATGGCAGCATGATAGATCGCTTGCGTTAATCAGCTGGGAGCGTTTGAGGAGAGAGAAGAGTGGTTGTTTTCACTTTGAATGAGAAAACGAGAGGAATAGAGCGTCTTTTCGTAATTCAAATTGCAATACTTTAGTAAAGACACAAAATTTCCAAAAAAACGGACCCAAATACACAGACTTTGCGGCCCTTTTGAAGCGGATCGTCTTTGTCGTCCGATCGTGCAACAAATTATCATACGAGCAGTTAAAACTATTTAGCGTGACCAACGACTTATGGAGGAAATTCCTTTTTTGTGGTTGTTGAAACACTTAAACTCAATTAAGTTGATTGAAGCGGACAGCGGCGCCAACTTTCTCCCGAACAGCACATCACATTAACATTTAAGGTTAAGAGCACATCACAGTGCGCATTAAAGCTCAATCCGCGCTCGCCTGTAATTGACACCCAAAACTCCCGAAAGACATTCTTAACGCTGCGTAGTGACTTACCGGGAAAATCGTGCGGTATCTTGTAGCCCTTTTTCCGGCTGGTGCCCGCCTTCGTGTTGAAGACGTGGTAACTTCGATAGCCGCGCATGTACCGGTACAGCAGAAACAGATCGCCGCCGATCGGGCCGCCCTGTCCTGCCTTTCCCTTCTTGCCCTTGCCCTTCGAGCCGCTGGTCGGCCGCTCCGCCGTGCTGCTCGATTCGGCCGAACTGGACGACGTCATCGTCTGGTCGCCCTGATGGCCACTGCCCGCTGCCGGCGAGACGGACGACGACGATGAGGAGGAGGTGTACGACAGCCGGATGACGCGCGGCAGCGAGAAGCGCTCGAGAAACTGTTCCGCAAACAGTGGCTCCGTGGTGGACTCGCTCGAGCTCAGCTTGGAGCCTTTGCTTTCGCCCGTCGAACAGTCGCCTCCTCCTCCGCCTCCACCACCACCCCCAGAGGACAGTGAGTTCAGCTTGTAGCGGGCGCGCTGCCGGAGCAGGGCCGCATTTTCCAGCTCGTTGCGCCGTGCCATTCGCGCGTTTTCAAACTCCGCCACCGAGAACATGTTGGCGCTAGTGTCGTGCGAGTTGAAGCGTCGCAGCTTCGGTTTGTTGCCTTCGCGGCCACTCCCCGGGGCTAGGATCTGCAGCGGTAGGTTCGTTTGCGAGTTGAAGGTGGATCCGGCGCCGAGCGAATTTCCACCCGCGGGAGCGCCACCAGTACCGGCACCAACACCCGCACCACCACCACCACCACCACCGACCGCTAGGTTCATGTTGTGTCCGATCTTGGCCAGCAGGAACATGGGGTTTTGCTTCAGCAGCTTGCTGGCCGCTTTCGACTGCTTGCTGGTGATGGCACCGCCGGCCGCCAGCTGCTGGAGTTGTTGCTGCTGCAGCTGGGCCTGGTGCTGCTGGAGTTGCTTCTGCTGGGCGGCGGTCGGTTTGGGCATGTGCGGGCTCGACTCGATCAGCCAGTTCGCCAGGTGGCGCTGCCGCTCGTACTCGATGCTGGCGCGCTGCTGCATGTCGGTCATCTTGAGTGCGTCGGTCATGATCAGTACTGCATGGGGAGAGAGGGCACGAGTAGAAGAGAATGGAAAATCGTTAATACACTCACGTTTACACCATTTGCCACGCCGTCACGGGTGGAAAAACATTAATAAGTTCTGTCTCCTTTATCTATTTCCTGCACTTTCTTCGACCCCCGGGCGGGGCACTATGGCGCATTCGGTGGACAAGAGTTCAATGGAGAACTAAATTCAATGGACCAGAGTTTAAGGAGTTCCTCCTAAGGAGGAGCGAACGGGTTTCAGGTTAAAAAGATGCTTTGAGTTGTTGTAAGTGAGTTACATAAAATGTTTAAAATATTTCCTTTGCTTTTTGCTAACTAACCTACTAAAATATAAAACATTGCTCTCGAATATATACAACTTGAATAGCAAACAGGAACAGTTTCTGTCTTGCTGTTCCTTGCATTGGTGCCCTCTCAACTTTCACAAATGACTCTATTCCAAACACCCAAACAAAAGAAAGTAAAACGAAACCAAACTCGTGCACTCTCCGCCACTAGAGCAACCAGCGAGCTGTGCATTAGTTGGTCCGACCTGTTTTCCAGCAAGGACCAAATGTGCCCTCTGGCCATCGGCCTGGTGGTGTGTAATAAATTGTTTGAAATTTATTAAAATATATTCACGCCACACCCTATACAATTGCTTGGTTTGGTTCCGCATGGAACGATCACGCCGGAGTGTGATTTTGATTCTAAGATTTGCGCAAATTCGCTCAACGCCCCCCTACTCTCCCCAGAGAAAGTGATCGAAATGGTGAGATACTGCACCAAAGAACTGTGGAACTGGCTGTGTTTGCATCAGTGTCATATTTCGCCTTCGGTGGGCCAAACCCACGCAACGACAGAACACGCCTTGCGCAAAAAAGCGCAACCGTGAAGTGAATCTGAAACCAAAACGGACCCCAGAGGGCCCTATTTTTAGATGCACTCTCTACCTCTCCTCTTGCTGGAGATGCTGCATTGCTCCCCCGAGGATGGAAGTAAAACTAGAAAATAATTCAATCCCCAATTAGGCGCTGTCGGCGGTTATGCGATGGAATTGAGCCGTCACGTTTTATGTTTGCCATTTTCACCGGTCTGGTTGGGCATTGAAGAGTGTGTGTGTGTGTATGGGAGGCTGCCACAGAAGGGGCGAAATTCACTTATCGTTGGAACGATATTTTTGTGCTCAGCAAAGCCGGGAGTTCTAGGGTTGCTTGAGTTTTTTTTTATCTTTTTTGTAGTCATATCTTAGATACAGAGTCACAGAGTACGGACAATTGGAGCTTGTGGAGTTTATCATGTAAGCCTAAACACTTGCATTTATCAACTACATCAAAGTACATGAACTATTTATTGTTTCCTCACACTTTGTATCACCGGTTGCGACGGCCTTGAAGAAGGACGCATGCTGCTTCTTTTGCTTTGATTCAAGATTCACCAACAGTAACACGGGCATGGTCGCTTAAGCGGGCGCTGGGCTGGGCGCCTTGGACACAACACCACACACTGTACACACCACGAACTCACCAGCGCAACTGACTGACCGTAGACCCTTCCCGAACCGATGCCTGGCGATGAAGCCCAAAACGGTCCGGAAAGCTTCTTGTTTTGCTTTCGTTTGCAAATTTATTCACGCGCGCACGGACCGTCGATCGAGCGCATCGTTTTTCCTCCCTGCCGTGCCCCATCACTGCGCCGTGTACGTGTGTGAGTGTGCAGGCTCGCGGAGGCGTCGGACGGAAAGGGTGGCCCCGATTTTTTAGTGGGTTGTGTTTAGTCGGATTTAGGTGGTTAATTTTTAGCAATCAGCTAATAATTTGAGTTACCTTCCCCCCCCCTGCCCCCGCCCCCTCTTTTCTTTTCCAAAGCCTCGATCGACCTTCAAAGGGAAAGGCTGCTGAGTGGAAATTGATATGGTGCTTTTTGCTCGAGGAAAGATCGATGCTTTGGAAAGCATTGTGCATTAAGGTTCGGCAGCCATGCTTGTTAATTCGTTGTTTGGCGGGCAAAATGGGAAGTTGGTGTGAAACATTTTGGGCCGATTTATTCCAAATGAGTTAACTTTAAAAGGATTTTCAAATGATTATAGGCTTGATTAGTGTGCAGGGGGTGTTAAATTATCTCACTGTTATGCAAGACAGAGAGAAGAATCACAATCTTTAGTTATAAAAAATATCAATTTTTATTTATTTTCCAACCCCTATTGGCATTGGGCGTCTTCACATCCCCATTTGGCAAAGATTTCATTTCGCGTGTTTTTTTGTTATCTCAGCCTGAAGCGTAAAATGAGAAAAATCGTTTCATCAAAACGCACCCTTGATAAAATAAAGAGCTGAAAAACGCGCTACCTCATCTTTGCCGCAAACGGATCGCTCTGATGAATCATCCATTTCGTTGCAGTTGCATAGTTGCACCCACCGTGCGCCTACAAAAAAGCGCATCAGTTTCAATTTCGACGTTTTCTTTTTGGGTTGCGAGGGTTTTGCTTGAATCAACAAACAACAAAAAAAGCGACAACCATTGGGGCAGCCGGCTCGTTTTGCAAGTGGCTGGCGCCCCCGGTCCGAATGACGCTGCTGCTGCATCAAATGACGATTCAGTTCTCTGGTTAAGTGTTTTCATGCCCTCCCTATCCCCCCCCCCCCCCCCTCCCCTCTCATCATAGGGCCGCACCCAATACCGTAGTAGGGAAAAAGTGCATTAATTGCATTTTTTGTTTCCGATTCCGATGGATCAGTTTTGTGTCTGTGTTGTGTTGTGCGAGGTGCCGCAGTCCACTAATCGTGTCGAATTACGAACCCCTCTGGAAGGAGGGGTTGTTTAGCGATGGCACAAGACGGTAAGCAGTAGACCACCCAAAAATCAACGCCACCCGGACAGGCGCAAGCTGTGTGGAAATATTATTTACACCAACCATTTATCACAATATTCCACCAATTGTCGCTGATCGTTGCTATGGAATGAAGGTGTTAGGAAAAAATATCTTTCACTCGCCACTCCTTGCTCCCTCTACTTCCACCCACAATGGAATGGCAATTTTACACCAAATCTCTCAAAAAAGACACAAACCCGTACAGGTGGGAAAAGGCGACGGCATCATGCCCGCATATGGATCATTTCTTTTAAACTTTTGCGTTTGTTTTCTTTCCATTTCGCGCACAGCGCACGTGAACGGCGGGTCGGGCGCGTGATCGTGTTCGAATTCCGCACATCGATGCATAATGCATGCCCCACAGGCAGCCAAACTTGGCGTGGTGGAGCTGGTGGTGGGGAGCTTTCAATTTTAAGCGCTCCGGACCAGTCCCAGAGTCGCCCGATTGCGAATTGAAAACACAACCACCGCCATCGATCGGCACACACGCACGCAGCAGAAAGCCGGTCGAGTGGACTAATAAACGCCGGTAGCGATGCGATGATGATTTATGTTCATTTTTTTCGGGCGAAGGTGAATTGCAAATGCAATCACGTACGGTCGCACACACACAGACACACATACATGGGGAGTGCTGTGCGATGATGCCGTTAGATTTCACCAGACTGAGTGGCAAAGGTTGGGCAAGGAAACGAGTGTGTTAAGTAATACGATAAGGAGAGAAGTAGTTTGGTGTTTTTTAGTCAGAGAAGATTTGCAAAAAGGTCGTTTTATGAAGTCGCCTGATAGTATGCAAACTGCAGCACAGAAACAAACAAAAAAGCGTTTTAATGGTGAAGGTGCTTTTTAAATTCGTCTTGTTGGACCACCTTTGCGTGTGAAAACTGTTTAACACTTGCCCCAATAAGCAGCAATGCGCTTTTTCTCATTAAAGCCACTTTAAAATCACTTACGACACTTGCACGCTGCACGCTGTTTTAAAGTAATCCTGATCCCTCTAACACTTCAGGACTGTTGAAGGATCTCGATTACCGGCGCACTAAGCCCTCACTAAAGCCGATCGGTGTGATGTACGATTCACCTCGCTGATTAATGAGCACACGCATCTAATACACGCACGCAAACAGCAGCGAGCAGTTGCATTTGCAATGCATTTTCGTTTCCTTCATTCCACCAACCTGCATTCTGCATTCACCGACGACCACTCTAATGAATGGCCAATTAGAGAAAAGCACTGAAAGGGTAAGCTTTCTGTCGCACTGGAGTGTTTGAGAGGGGGCAATGGAGATCGCAATAAACGACCCCACAACCCAACGCCCTCGAGAGGCGAACGTCATTACATGGCGCACCGATTGCAATTCATCACGGTGTGAAATGTGAGATGAAGCAGCAGGACAAAGCAGCGCGCAGACCACAAAACATCCCTCTCCTCCCTTGAAGACCACACCAGATACGGGCTGATGATGGAAAAGAAAATGATGAACCATTTGCCACTAATGAGCCGCGTTCATTCTATCTTTCTTCGACTGGGGCATGTGTGTGTTGCCGTGATGAATCACGCAAGGAGTCTGCCTCGATGCATTGGTTGCATTTTCTATCGGATGCGTATTAATCATTGGATTCATGCTCATAGTTTACGACGATAAGCAGGCCAGCGAGCAAGAGTGAAAACGGCATCCCACGAACCGGATGGGCGCGCACGATCACTTTGCTTTTTTATATCGCAAACGCAATAAAAGCTGCACTCGGCGAAAAAGATTAAGCGTTCGTCGTGATGCTGCTGTCCCTGCTGCTGCTGCTGCTGCTGCTGCTTTGCGTTGTACAAATTGTGATAAGCACGAGTCGAGCACCGATATATGTGGAATCGATTTTTACTCTGACCGATGTAATTAAAGTCGGTATCATAAGGTCTCGTTAGCCTTTATCTGGAGCTTGTCTATTTTTCACATTCGAACAGCAGTAACACACACGGAAAGGTGAAAATGGCCTCTCACGCAACGGATGGTCCCTTTAAACGTCTTATTGATTTCGACGCCCCTTAATGCTGGCCCCTTGAGTGGGTGATAAATTCGTGCGGATTTCATGCTGAATAAATCATTGCACGATCAATGCCGCGTGTGCGCACACCACTCTACTACTTTCAAATGCCGATATATCTGCACGCACGTTTGCAATTGAATCACACGTTAACGCACACAGCAACTTTCCATTTCGATTTCGCAGAAAAGGCATAAACAGAGGCCTAGAGTGAAGAGTATGTAATTTGCATAAAAACAGATAATCGCTGCACCGTTTGCATACATGCAGGGGTTTATCTTACGTGTAGTCCGAAAATTGACATCATATATGCACGCGACAGGAGGGATTACAATTGAAAAACGTGCAGGAATTGGCAGAGCTGGCAGCCAGCCATCGAGTAACGAGTGAGTAAAGGATCGTTGATGAATACGACATAACAATATCGATGCGTTAAGCTGGTAAGAGTTTTGCATGTAACGTCAAGATCACGTCGCTGTTGGGCGGTGACTTTCTCGCCATAACAGAAGTGTACCGTTGGAATTTACTTTTGTTTTTTTTTTTGTGCGATATTGATTTTATAATGCCTTTGCTTTGTCCCTAATGGATTTAATGACCGTTTTGCACCATCTAACGCGGGAAAATAAAAATCCACAACACCATTATCATTATTTAAGCTCATGTCCATCGTTTCATTCTACCCTCTGTCAAACCTGACAATGCTCCATTAGAGTGCCCCCTTGGCCCCCGTCTGGTTGAGAATGTTTTTTTTTTTTTGTAGCAATTTATGAAGTACAAACTCACGCAAACTCTCTTGTGCCGAAGGGGTGGTATGTGGCAAGGATTCGCTTCGACAACACTTTCACTTTCGATTCTGCACTCTCAATTCATCAATCATCATCATTTACATAACCTCCCCAAAATCAATGTCCATGTGGAAGGGAAGGGTCCTTCGGCTGGTTTCATCTTTCTGCGTGAGCAACGAGACGGAGATGTTTCTTTCTGTTTTTGTTTGTGTTTGTTCTCTTTATTGGTCTCATTGTACTTACAATTTGCAACAACAATGAGTTTCTCGTCCGTGTTCTGCACTGAGCCCAACAAACACCATTGACATGCATCGCGTCTTTTGAGGGCATCCAAACGGCACACGCTGGAAGTGGATTGTTTATTTATTTTCCTTTCGTGTTAATTCAATTTTGGCAGCACCGGTAAGACGGCAATTATCTTCTACGGCTTTTGTCGAACGGACGGACGCCTTTTGCTGGCCCCCGTCCCGGTTTCTCTTGGCGTTCCTCCCGAGAAATGAGACATCATCTCTCCTTCTCCCGGATGCTGCAACACACGCGGGCCCGCGCGCACCCCTCTGACATCATTATGCGGAGGGCGGCGTACGGTTGTAGTAGGTGCTACAATTATATCATAATTAGACGCTTGCCATCGTTACACGCCAAGAGGACGACGACGACGACAACGTGGATGGAACGAAAAAAAGAAAAGCAGAGGACGGCAGGCTGAGCCAATTTAAAGCCACCACCCCACCACGGGTGCCAATATTACGGAGAGCAAGCGCACGATCGTGCGATCGCGAGATGTTTTTCTGACCCAAAGGAGCGGGGGTTTTAAGGTGCGGGCGTACGAGAGGCGAATGCTTGTCGAAAAAACCAACACATCAGGCCAACGCAGTCGCATTAGATGGGAGAGTGATTATGCTAATACTCTTACAAGAAAAAGTGCTCTCCAAAAGCGCCGAATATACATCATCCCCGTGAGTGCTTTCGCCGTGCAGATAATTGCAGCTGCATAATTACCAGACCAGCGAAGGCGGATGGTCGGACGGAGCAACCAAAACCAAACACAACCGAAACACACAACCCCGCGATGACAGCGCTGGCGGAGTGATAATGCGGTAAGCAAAACATGAGCGTCCTCCTCGCGATCGGATAGCATAATCGCATACCATACAAGAACGCCACGTGCAAACCGATGATGGAAGCAAATGGTGGAAATAATGATGTGCGCAGGGTAGGGGAGAGGGAAAGGGTGAAAGTGCGCTACTAATGCGCCATTTGCCGCGAGGAAAGTTGTTGTTTTCCATTCGGTGCAAACGTTGCGTAAGCCGGACGCAGAGTGTTTGGGTTGTGGGGGTGTCGATTTCCAATGGGTACTGCTGGGGCCACCATAGGGTGTCGAGTTTTCTTCGACGCGAGTGGAAATTCTATTTACTGCATCCGATCCACGACGGAGAAGCTGATAAACAAAAAGCTCATGTTCGGACGCGCTACGCTTTGTTATTGTCCGATCGATTGTTGTTTTGTGTTTGCGGAAGGAAGAATGTGTCTCAGGCTGGGTTGGGTTTGAAATTGGAATCCTGAATTGCGGATCTAGTTGAAAACAACTTCCAGTCTGTTGTTGGAGTTTCACTTATGGGGCTCGAATTTATTTAGAAGCTAGCGAATTATGTCACGTTGCTTCTTGTTTGAAATAAACAAGAAGGACAAGAGAGTCACACGATCTAATGAGTTTGAGGCACTGACGCCACCAAAAAAAATTGGTGGAATGCACCAACAATAGATCATGTACAATTACGTATTGGGAGGAGGAATAAGAATAAATGAAAAGCTATTACCGGGCTGAAAAATTGCAACTTGATTATGTGATGCAATTCTATGATGCATATTGAGCTGATGGGTTATGCAACGGTTCGTATGAAGAATGTCTAGACACGACCTCTTCATCAGCAAAACACCGAGCGACATATCCTCTTTCCGTATGCTTGACTGGAATTCGTATGATGTCATACACTGTTTCGAGCCTTATCTTGGTGTACGCGATCAAACACGTACGATCCAATTCGATGAAATCGTATTGAGTTATTGATGTATTAAACAGGCCAGAGGCCAGAAATGACATGTTAAAAACGAGAAAGGTTTCCGGGAAATGATACTTCTTTACACATTTTATAATCCATAAAACTGTCCCCTGATAATTCCCGTCCTTTTCTTCGGAAGCTGCCGCGCTTATCACGATCGATCGCTTACTAGGGAGAGGGAAATACAGCGAGCCTTCAAACACCCCGTGACCCAAGACAGCTAAATTAACAACAAGCACAAGTGAAGGGCGAACTCCGTCGTGGCTTAAAAGCTACACAACCGCAAGAGCGACAGAAATTGTCATCCTAACTAAGCCAAATGTTCCCTTTGAAACACACGCACACACACCAACCGATCGACACCCGTGCAGGCGAGAGTCATCGCTCCAGTTCCAGAGATGCGGCAAGATTAATGGTGGGTAATAAAATGCTTTAATTGTTTCTGTCGTGTGTTTTTTGTGACAGAAAGATCGCTCGTATCTTGGAGCCTCCCGCGGAAAGCAAAGCGAGCACCATGTGGCGCGCAGATTTCTTGTTTCTGTCCCACCTCGTCGAACGTACGGGGGTTCAATTTGAGCCGCTTTTTCTTTAAGCACCAAAGGAAAGGGTCGTAATGATTACCCCATCGGTTTCGGGCATCTGTTCGGACGAGTGAATCTGCCTGTTATAATTAGTGAAGTTTGTTGGGTTTTGTCATTGGAAACAAAAACAAGCCCCTGCTAGTACACCGATCGCGTAACTCCTCTTCACACGCTGTAAACAGATCCCATCCTAACAACAAACCACTGGATCATCGCTGTTCGATAGAGACTTAAAAAAAGCCAGACAAGATGAGTATCGCGGAGAGATTGCGACTTCATTTTAACTGATTCTGCATGGGAGATTCGTTGGCAGATTTGTTCGCTGTGGTTTATAAAGCAATTTGAGGCAAATAAAGCGTGTCGCGCGCGCTGCAGTTGCAACATCGGTGGAAGTCTCCCCAAAACGAATATATGAACCAAAATGCGCTAATCATCTAACGAACATGTGTGAAATGTAGCGTAGCAAAGAGGTGTACCATTTGCCCAAGAAGAGAAAGAGGGCGAACTTGACATCAACCATAATGATATGCCCGAATCGTCGGTAGCTACACGTTTCTAAATCGCCCTTGATTGAACTTAATCCGAATGATCGAACGGGTGATACTGTTTGATTATGAAACGTTTCACCAGTGGTCCGCGGGTTAAGGTTTCCAGAGCACAAAACTGTGTGCCGATGAGTGTTGATGATCTCCTGTTAGAAGCACTGTATTTCAAAAGTGCTGCTCGGACAAACAGGACAGAAACTCACAACTTCACTTTGATTATTAGCTCCAATCAAACACATTCGTTTGACCATTATGTAGCTAAACACGCACCATCGTAATCCAAATATACAACTCGGCCACCGAATTGAAATGTCAAACATTCGATCTGCGCCGTAATGCAACTGAAGCTAAACAGCCTAAAGCTGTAACGCCCTCCGGGACCAAGCTGTCCACGTAGAGCCGCGGTTTCCTTACGAACATTGCAAGACAGTCGAAGGTCGTCACCGTATGCATTCCCCCCTCTGTATATGCACCGCATATACACAACGTTGGTGCGAATGATTTATGATCGTCATACACTCCGCCGATCGTTTCGCTCAAAACTCAGGGGAGTTACCGTTGAGGTTGGTCCTCTTACTCGAGTAAAGCGAAGAAAAAGGCGAGCCGGTTCATGTGAAGATAGCGGGTCCCGATACGATCCTGCCGATGACCTAGCGACCTTTGAAGCTAATTTGGTCCGCAGTGGTCCATATATTGGAAAACTGAGCTATTGGAGATCGGGGTGCATAAGTGCACGGTGCTCCAAACGGGAAGGTACGCTCCAAAAGCTGATAGAGAGGACGTGCCTTTAAGAAGATGGACGAGCGAAACCGCCATGGAGTACTTATGGGTTCGCTTTGGACATTGGAAAGGAGCTGTGCCGGCACTCATAGGATTAATGTTGCTGTATGGGAGGTTTTGGACATAGCCGACGACACACCTCACATTCTTCCCACTGTCGGCTAGTGTCTGGAGTGTTTGGCCGCACACTTCGCCACGCCTTGTGCAAAAAAATAGCATGTTAAAAGGCTAATTTTTCCAATTCATTATTGCACAAAAACACAGTGCACAGAACATGGAGCAGCACCAGAAATTATTAGAGAATGTCTAGACAGTGTAGACACAGTGATCTTTTTTTTTCTCTCGTTTTACTGGCCACATGCTTATACATGTTTAAGCTCATCGATTTTAAGGCTCCAAAGCGAGTTTTTCAGCATAAAAAAACAAATCCAAAATTGCAAGCAAAGGCGATAATTATGCTTCATAAATATATCACAGCGTTACTGCAACGTTCAAGCGCCGAACTGTAGAATAATCTTAACACTTAATCTCCTCCAGCATGGAACGTGGACGGGTTTTTGTTACCTTTCGTGTTAATGTGTGTGCCGCTCCGAGCAGATTTGTTGCACAATGTCACGTCAGCAGGAAGCAGGCGCTAGGTGCTTGTTCTGGTCAACAACGAGCACTCCCACCTTTTCCCCCGTTGAGCAACATGTAAAATTTCATGCTCGGTGTCGCGCGAAGCGATAGTGACACAATATTTTAGAATACAGAGAGATAGAGATATAGAAAGCGAGAGAGCGAGAAAGAGAGAGAGAGAGAGAGAGAGAGAGAGAGAGAGAGAGAGAGAGAGAGAGAGAGAGAGAGAGAGAGAGAGAGCAACTTCTAAATGTGTGGCGTAGTGTTCAACATGGAGTGGCTTGCAGCTTGGTGGGAGGGGTTTGTTGTCTTTTTCCTGGGGCGCGTGTTGATCAAGCGCACTAACCAAACACGGTAGCCTCGCGATGCACATACATACGTATTTAGCCAGGGTCATAAAAATGCAATCGAAAGCGGAACTGCAAGCCCGGGCCTGGGTTGACAATCGCTCCACCGGTTTTATTGAGCATGCTAGAACAACCATACAAGCAAGTCTTTTGTTCCAACCTATACCACCACCCGCTCAGGAGAGGCGGCTAGGGGATACCTTTCCACCCAAGAACATCGAGCGATAGCTTCACTGCAAATAGAATAATCAACCGAAAGTGCAAATACAACAGGGCCCTACTGCGGTGAATGTGTGCTTGAAAGTGCATGTTTGGTGCTTTGACCACGTACAGCAGCAGCATTGCCGTTGCCCTGTTCTCCCCACTATCCCCGTGGCCAAATGGGATTGGTTGCCAATGGTTATGGCCTCAATTTTGCTACAGCCGCTCAAATTGACCACAGGCCTGCACCGGCCTAAAGTGTTGCGCGGGATGTTTGGAATTATGTTGCAGTTTAGTAGCTGGCCTACTCTACCTAGTTCCATGTAAGGAGTGTGGTAGTGGAGAGGAGGTTGAGTTTTTTTTATTGCTCTTTACCGTTTTTCGTTTCCCCTATTGTTTTCTAACGCGAACGGTGATGCCTGCCTGCTGTTTGCTGAACGCCGTTTAACGAAAACGAAGCAAACGAAAACGGAAAAGTATATCCAAAGCCATAAGCGATGCATAAGCGGCATAAATCCGCTCTCCGCAGATTGAACGGGTGAGAGGAGGATTTGTTGGGGCGCGGTGGAATTAGACTAAACGATTCGTACAATCTGATCCTTTCCGGTGGCAAGCGGCCCGAGAGACAAAGAGAGAGGTATGTGTTATGAGACAGTTATCGTAAACATATGTACACACACACACTCACACCACTACACAGCAGCAAATCTCGGTGGCCAAACGGCCTCGATTAGATTTCGGTGTGCAGCAGCCCTACCAGCGAACGAAAACATTGAAACACATGGAACGTGCCCAAGAACTGCTGCACGAACCCAATCGCTGTGTATCGCAGCAGCAACAAAGTGTCGAAGTGTTGTAATGACGGGAAGTGTGCTTGCGAGAGAAGGCTGCGGACACACGAAGCACAAGCAGCACATATGTACCCGTTTATGATGTTTCTATTATTGTGCAAAACTGCCGAGAAAACTGGCAAATCGTGCACATTATTGCGATCCGGGTCGGTCGTGTGTGTGTGAGTGCGGGAAGCAATGATCGGGTATCGAATTTGACAATCGAATGTCACCACACACAGCCCCACCAGTGTTGTGGAAAGAATCGAACCATTAACCTCAATTGGAAGTAGCGAAGTAGTTTCGTAAAATTAAAACTGATCATCTTCAGGGAAATTGAGCTGCAATGGTTCTCCGACGGTAGAGAGCGGCTGCCCTCCCAGCTGCTTTGGCCCGCTGGCGAAGGAGGTCGCAAATTTTGACGGCGTGATCGAACTACCGCACCACTTCTCTTGCACCACCAGCATCACGGACGGAACGGAACCCACGGAAAACGTTTTTCCCTTCGGGCGCTAACCTACTAAAAGGGCTGTGGACCGATGGAATCTAGTTCAAATAATTGACTACTGAGACTGAGTGCGGCTGAGGTCAACCGTCGGTCCGAGAGGATGGTACCGTGACAAACACAGTTGCACAGTTGGTTACACAGCATCTGGGGCCCCAAGACAGCGAAAGGTGCCAATAATACCCTAATTTTGGTTTCACATGCCTCCGAGAGAAAGAGGTGTCTATAAAACACGTGCAACACCATCGAGACGCTGGGACACACAAATCACAAGCGGGCCCTGCGTGCTCAATGTGACCGAGGAGTGAGGCACAATTTATGGGGTACCATAAAAATATTTGTTCCGCAATGAAATTTTAACGAGATGCGCACACAACATCTCGCGCATTCTTCCCGCTTTCCTTGGGTCATTGCGGCAATGGATGGGTTCGACGCGAGCAAGCCACCCCCGAAGCATCGCTGTATAAATCTGCTTGCGGCGGCGTAGCAAAACCGGCAGAAAGAATTTTACATGATGAATCCTTCCAGACGCCCGCTTTGTGTTGCCTCCTTTCCCAGAGACCATTCCAAGAGCTCGCAGGGCTCGGGAAATGTGCAACCAGACGGTCCGCGCCCGCAGGTCATTGGCTGGCCTACCCCATTGGGAAGTTAACTCGAGATCAGTGACGGACGCGCTTTGTGCCAGGAAATGGAATGTAGTAAATCAATGGATGGAGTGTCTTACCAGCGCAGTTTCTCTGGGATCGATTTCTGCGCCGGTTATTCAAATGAAGTGACACTCACTGTACTGCGCGCAGAAAGAACTTGCCCAGGACGGTGGCAACATTGTAATAGGCTAAGTTCCGACGCTGGAATGATGGTTTATTCATGTGAGAATGAATTTTGCCCAGTGCGAATTTGGAATTTAATGGGCAATTTTGAGGTTAGCTTGTGAAAGGAGATCCATAAACATCTTGGTTTTATCTCGTTTGGTCCCCAGATAGTTCGGAATCGCATATATTTTCTTGGATCTGGGTCTGGGGACTCCTTAAGAAACTCATTGAGAATCTTTTGTCACAAGCCTGGCAAGTCTGACGATAGTCTGATTAACTATGAAACTATTATTTAAAACTACGAATTCTAAGAATAACTCTAGCTATTTATGTATTCCTCTGGCTTATTTTGATAACTGATTATCTCATCCAAACGTTGCTCGATATGTTCCCCGTCTCTCGGTTGTTGTCCAAACGCACCGATTGGTAGGATAAGCTCCAACAAAACTTTTCCAAACAAAGTGTGCCGTTAGCTTTGACCTTAAGAGTGAGCTGTAACTGCTACGGGCGCAATTTATCATCCAGCTCTTGCTTTGTTGTGACAGCGAGTTAATTTTTGCCTCTTACGTACAAAATACTTTCAGTGACTAGCTGATCAACACACAAACAAATTCGAGATCCGTATGATCTGATTATCTCATACACTATCTTGTCGTTCGATCGACTACGATCGATCGATATCAAGCCGAAAACCACCGTGCCCTGACAGCAAGAGATCAAGAGGAAAACGTCAGCTTGGCGACGAGAAAGCGAACCTCTGGATACGCCCTGGAGCAGCAAATAATCGACAGGGCGGCACACGGGATGAAGCGGGGAGGGTTGATATATCCCCTTCAACGGTCCCTTCGCCGACTGCCGTCCCAGATTTAGCTTCTCATTTAACATACGCCTTATTGCATCATACGGCAGTACACCACCAGGCCCCGTCGCCGTTAAATAGGCGTTCGAATTTTTTGTCGATTTTCATCGAGCCCGTGCGTCCGATTTGCCAAACGGGATTTTGTGGCCACTACTGCGCGCTGGATCGTAATCTTGGTCAATTATTATGACAAGCTTCCTACCGGTTCGTTGGGCAGCAAAGGCGAACGGCCGGGTTGTAGCATTGCGTGCCGGGTGTACAGTGCCCCCAGGGGCTTCATCGAAGACGGTGGCGGGAGTAGTTGGACAAATTACGGTCGTCATCACAGGGAACGGGGTGCCACCCTGGGTAGGTTAACTTTGCGCGTTATCTTTGCATAATAGCCCCACAATCCAATGCGCAGCATCCAGTTGGAGGTGCTAATTGGAATTGGGGAAGATTGCCCTGCCACATTCTCTGAATTAAGTCTCCAACGCATGGAAATGCTAGGGTATACCAAAGGCTATATCGTAATAGCGCTCTGGAATGTATCGAGCGAACGTAAGTGAAACTAAATATGTCACCATGCCACTCAATTTGATGTGTCTGTTTAATCAGTGTGCCCATTATGCTGACGCGATTGTAACTCTCTCGTAACTCCAGCAGCAGCGGACAGTAAATTATGCTGTGACGCTTTTTCTTCCCAAAACGCGCTACCGAATAATACGACAATAAACATGTCGAACGATTTCCATTCTCCGATTGTCAAACACTTTACCACGTTTTGTGGCGTATATGTGCAAGTTGTCGCAGCCTTATGCCCTGTACGCTAAAATGTCAATTGTCCACTGTACGCCAAGGCACAGAGAGCAACCCAAATCACTTACTTCCATCCGACACTGGTCAGATGCAAGAGTGGGCGGAATAAATTATGCAATTTGCGATACGCTTTAAGTAAGTATCTTTGCTTCATCGGTACGTTAAAGCAGTACACTGCACGGGGAGTAACCCACCTATTTCCCCCTGATCAACGGTTAATCGATCACCTTCGCTCCCCGTTTTTTTACATTATTATTAGACAATCGCCTGGCACGGCAATGTCACAGCCCGCTGATTTGCCTATTCTTTTCGCCGGATCATTTGTGTGCAGCCACTTAGCGTTTACTATGTGTGTGTTTTTTTGCTGAATACTTTTTTTGTTGACTCGACAGACGTGAACTGTTGCCAACTGCAACCGAGAGCTGGTGTTTGGCTTGTTGACATCGCAAGAGCAAGTGGCTACCACCGTAGCACTAACGTAGCGTATTATGTAGAAAATGGTTGTTTCTCGTGCCCTTCTCGCTAGGGTGATTGATAGCGAACACCGCCCGCTTGTTCACTGCGCTCCATGTGTGTGAGCTTTTGGGACGTGTGCTTGCAACATGATCGTGGGAGTCACCCTTGAGACAAAGTGCGATGCTGTGGAGGGTGTTTGTTTCATGCACATTATTCTGAGATTGGTTGGCCGAAAAAAGGTCCCAACACAACAATGCCACAATAGCACTGATGCTCCTAAACCGCTCGTTATACATTCCCCATTGATGATTCTTCATTTTAAGGAAATTAATGCAAATTATAGTTCCGAAGCCTCGATTTTCGTTAAACCTTCAAAGAGTTCACATTTAAAACCACATCTTGCACTCGCTGTTATTAAGATCAAGATTGTTCAACCTTACTAGCAAAGTGAACTTAAATCTTTCCGTTCTGCTCAGCAACTTTACCTGTAATGAAATAGAAATCAGATAAATAAATTACTACTTTGTGTACAAAACAATACTCTGCGTCAGGAAAACAATAAAGCACAAGCTAGCTGTAAGCACTGCTGACACACCCCAAGGACACCACCATGACACGGATGTAACGCCTGAAGACACAAAGTTTAGTTGCGATTTAATTACAACGTAAACGATCGGTGAGAATATGTCCCCGTGCCCGCCTGTCCCGGCAATCGTTGGCAGCGGCGGAAGTAATGCTGACCGGTCGAGAGTCGCGCCGGACGCACTTGTCCGGACCGTCGGCGTCATCGGCGTAGTCGTAATCGGTGGTGAGTCGGTGCAAGAAACAAATAAAAATGTTTAACATCGATTTACATAACACAGCCTCCCGGTGATGGGGGTTCGGGTAACCCTTCCCCGTTTGTGTTTGCGCAGGGCGATCTTACTATGTCGGTGACCTTCAGAGCAAGTTAAAGACGTGTAGTAGTAGCAGTAGAGGCAGCGGACACGGGTGACAAGAAAACAAAGGCTCCATCAAAAACGGACGTTTGTGTAGAGAGCCTTCGTCAAAAGTACCAGAAACTTCCTCTAACCTTCAGCAATTTCAGTTCTCCTGAAGTACTTCTTGAGCTCACGTGCCCGCGACCACCGCGTCTCTTTAGGTCGTTAAGAATTGGCGCCCGTGTAAACGAGCGCGCGCGCGCCGAGCAGACATTTGACCGGGCGAACATGTTAACAGCTAGTTGTGGGTATGATATACCGAAGACAGGACAATCTTTGCCCATCGTCTGACCCCGCTTATGGTTCGTTTTTTGCTCCTCTCGTTCCTGGATGGTAATTTAACTCCAAATTACCATATTAATCTTGCTTACACAAATCATTGAGATCGACGACCTTGAAACCGTTGCTCGCAGAATCGTGAGGTTAAGGTTCACAGCTAAGCTCACATACTTCATAGTCGCTGCCCAATATGATCGTCAAGAAGAATTACTCGCTTTTTGAAGAGTTACCCACGAAGGTAACCTTCAATTTGTTGGTGCACTAGGTCAACCGAGCAAAAAAAAAAAAAACAAAAAACGGAAAACAAACAAACAGAAACGTAGCTCCATCACAGTTAAGCCCTTGGACGATTTGTACGATCAGATGCGCGCCGCTGTAGTGGTTACCCTTTTTGGTCAGTAAAAAAAGAACATCGTACCATTTGGTTCTACTCCGTTTAACACTACGCGCTGTTGGATGAGCCGACTTGGCCTGATGAAGAGAAAGTTTTAAAGGCAGTAAAAACATTGGCCAGACTTGAGGGCTTCGTCACACACGGTGGTGTGCGCACATCATCGTAGCTAACTGGCCACCCCAAACTGCCACTGAGTATGCAAGTGACGCACGGTTTAGGTCTCGGTCCACATGCAGCGTAGAAGTTGCCGCCACCGTGTGGCGTGGAAGTGAACGGAAGTGAAATCACGTCGGCGTTTGTAAGGCGACCTCAATTGTCGGTACGGATCAAGCCACTGGAAGCAAAAAACAAATGCGCAGAAGCATAACGCATATCGAACGCTGCATAATCACAGCTAGACGCAGAGAACGACTGGCGCTTTCGGACGCAGGCCTGGATGACAGCAGCAGCAGCACCGTCCGGGCTAATTATGCTTTATGAATGCATAAACGTCACAGCTGGTTGGCGCCGTCAGCGCGAGATGGATTTATCTTTCGCTCGCCACCCTGTCCGAGTCGTCTATCATGCGCGCGAGAAATGTTAAATGGTTGTATGGCACGCGATCGGTATCGTTCACGATCCTTTCAGATATCCAACGAAACGACCGAAGATCACTCACTTTCGCAGTCAACCAAGCCTACAGAGCGCGTGTGTGCGTACGATGGCTAGCTTGCAGGAATATGAAACCAGGAAGCAATCCGGGAGCGTGCTATTTCCATGAAAGCGAAAGCAAACCTCCTTCAGCGAGCGTCACGCATTTTACAGCAACAGCAAGAACTCCTCCAACCGGCCTTGATTGCAAAGAAAGGAGGCATAGAAAGGTTAGGAGGCGCTCTTATAAGGGGCAAAGCGTAGCGTACCTCCCCAGGAATCTATCCAATAGGCAGTCGTGCGGGTCAGCAGTTTCCGCATTGATTCGTGCACAGGTAGTAAATACGCTGGCTGCAATAACGGCTGCTCCTACGCCTCAAGAAGCCATTCGTTACGTCCACCGGGTGTCCTCCTACGCACGCGGCGAAGAATGCCGTCAACAGGCGGTACTCGGGCGTTCGCCAAACTCGAGAAGATGCCCGTGCCGTGCCATACCGTCGCGTCGAAATCGTTGTCTTGTCCTCTTTGGCTTCGATTGCCCTTTTTTGGCAGGACACACTATTTTTTACTCACATTCGGCATTCTGGGGTGCTTATTGTGCTAACTGCGAGGGAAACAATTGATCGCCACTGGAGCAGTGTATGCATGACCCTGCGGTAACTGAAGAGATCGACAAAGATGTTCGTGTACCTTTATTAAACCTTCACTCTCCGTCCGTACACGGTCCGTGGTGGTCAGCGGCAAGCACGAGATGAATGATAATTAATAGCAGATTACGTTATGCCGCAAACGGCTACCGCATACAGAATATGGAACGTCTTGATGATGCCCGTACAACGGCCCGGAGTACAGCCACCCCAGCAGGGGTACGGCGAGCATTGGTGGGCGACCATCGGTCAACCAACGAAAAGACAAACGGTAGTAGTAATCCGGTGGTGATATAATCAGGACCACTCTTCTCCGGTAGCAGCGGCTGGCAGTTTCTTGTAGGAGGGTGCCTTTGTTTATGATAAGCCGGTTTTCAGCTGCCCAATGTGGTTGGCCAGTCGGCGATTAGTATCGCTAATATGTGGTCCGCCTGTCATCAAGGTATGCGGGATTTATCGCGCCGGGCCGACTTTACAAGTCTGGTGGTAGTGACGACTTCAACGAGAGGATTATACCGTTGTAAATCGTTGCATTTGAGTGGAGGTTTGAAAAAAAAAAGAACTCTTCCGAAGGATGGCTTGCCCTTGAAATGTCACTGTCTATTAAGGGGATTAGTTCTTCATTAAAGACATGCTACAGCCAATGTCATGTGCGGGTGGAATCAATTTGTTTACAGCAAGCTTTTTCTAATACCACCGATGTCCATATTTCTAGTTCATTAGGAAATAAATCTATTAAAGGATTAGTTCCTTATAGTAATTCAGTCAGGAAAAACGACCAGGGGTTGCATGGCCGGGATTAGTTCATTATCTTGACATCACTTTTGCTATGGCTGGTAAATGCGAAGGACAAATATCAATAATCCACAATTTTTGGAATGTACTAAAGAGAGCCACTACAACTTCAACCACTCTGTGTTGCACTAAACGATACCTGAAATGAAAACAATCTCACCGTAAACAAGGTATTTTATTCGCTCAAAAACACATACAAAAGTGTCCAAAAACCGGAATGCATGCTCTGTTCATGACGCAAATCTGTTGCAAAAGTGTCTTTACGTTTTCTGTACAGGGCATTTTTTACATCTAGTTGTTATTCCTGTAATCCTGACAATGATTCTCCAAGGACCGAACATCCTCCCACACGATGTCCTCCATCCAAAGCAAAGTTCCAATTCCAGCCCTGCAACAACAGTCATAAATTGTGGCGACTTTTTGCCACAAAACCCACTACACCCGTCCGCTAACTTAACTCCTCCAATTGGATGACTTGCAACCACAGCGTAAACATCCGCCCTTGCAATGCCATTCGGCTGCTCGTGATGGGAAGTAACCCGCACGTTCCTTCGATTCTGGTGACCGGTTAAGAAGCTCAAAAAGTAGCTGCTTATGCAAAGCCTGAGGTGTGTAAGAGACTCTCGAAAACGAAACCATTTCGCGCTAGAGGTAGCGCATATAGCCACACACTTCATTCCCGGTGTGTTGGTTCCGGATGGTTATAATCAATATACCGAATACGTAACGAATTGACCACCAATTACCCCGGGACAGCGTCCACGGCGTAGGCGACAAGGTTTTCGTTTTCAATTATACGCCACCTCTCCGCTGGCAAGGAGACAAAATTATAGGAGCAGCATCACTCCACCGACATTGGCCTCTATCCGGTCATCCAACCAAGTGGTCATCCAACCAACCAACCAACCAACACGCAACAAGCATTCATGGCTGTGAAGTGTCATATAAGTCGAAACTTCTTCATTTGGTAGTGGACAACTTGAAGTGTTGACCAGATGTGCTGGCGATGGCATGTGACTTCTGAAGTTACCGCTCAGAAAAATGCACAAAGAAATGAAACCAAGCGACCGATCCGATAATTAATATCGAAAGAATCGTGGTTGTCCATAAATTTGAAGATGAACATTTTGCATCCTTACTGCGAAATCTCCCCGCCGTCGGGTGTTCGGGTTCCGTTAGATCTCTTTCGTGCGGGTTTTGCGAATGATCTTGCGAGCCCGACGTGGGTAGACAATCGGGCAAACAATAATAATCTGCCTGTTTTACCGCCACAGAACATCACTCTCGCGAGCAAGAGAAGCCGACCGAGTCGCGCTATGGAGTGCGGGATGCGGTTTTTACGCAAATGCATTTTATGCGCCTGTTGTGGTCAGACGCATTCTCTGCCCCATACGCCAGCCAGTGCGGCGGCGAGGTCTGGCGAGTTGAGCTAAGCTAGGTAGTAAAATAAAATCAAAGCGAATACTCAAAGCCATTTCTACCGCTGAGTAGTGGCAGCGGCGGCGCAAACGACTGATTGCGGTTTGGGCTGGCTTTTCGTGCATTCCGGCAGCACTGCCCTGGCAGGCAGCAGCATTTTATGGGACCATTTTTAGAAGGACTGTCCGCGAAACCGCGACTTATGCGATAACTCCGGAAACCGTTAGCCGATCCGTGGTCGCGGTCGGTGGCATTTTATGGCTGCGCCGTATGTGTGTTATAAATGATTTTCGCCGACCGGTGGACCATCCGTGGTGTTGTGGGGGGGAATGGAGACTGGAGCTTTGCTTTTATGCGACATCCTGTGACTTTTGTGTGTGTATGTGTGCATGTGTTTGTTTCAGTGGATGGTAATGGAGGCAGCAACAAGGGCGCGAAAGTAGGCGGCTGGATGCAATCGTGCGGCAAATGTCAACTGATCAACCCGGGTGCCTTCCTGTATTTTGCTGACCGACCGAGATGGAATGGTAGTGACGCTGGTAGGTTTGGTATCCAAACGCGACCTTGGCGTATATTTTTATATTTGTATTGATGGCTCGGTCCGATTGCCGGATCCGGTGAAACTTGTTCAATTTAAATAATGCCAAAGGCACCCCAGAATGATTGATCGTGCTGGGATCTGTACGGTTTAGGCATTAATTTGTTGTTTTACTGGTGGCATGCTGTAGAGTGGAAACGAAAAAAGTACAAACTAAACGCATACGTGGCGGACAAAGATAACATATATGACTGACAAAAAATAAAATTCATTTTTCACAATAGACAAACGGAAGTGCCTTTGGTTACTGGTTCGGTTTGCCGAGATTTAAAAAAAAGTACCGCAGCAATGGTTCGATATGTAATATCTTTGACATAAGATAAACGAATTAGTGAGCGTTTACATTGTAAAAAACATCATCCAGATGTGGATTTTTTAAAGACAACGTCTCTTTTGCATCAAACCATCTATCTTCCACCTCAGGGAATTATTCATGATAAAAGATCTGAAATGACCGTTGCAGTTCATCAGAATGATCATCAGTGCCAATTAGCATCATCATAAAATACTCGAGAAAACATCAGTGTTTACCTCCCAAGATCTCGAATCTGTCCGGTTTGCGAATTCTAAGAGCGACTAATTACATGCTAAGAAGGGTTAGCAAACTTTGCCCGAGGCGTGGTACGAAGATGCCCCACCACAGAATTGTCCTTTGGCTACTAATGAGAAACAGAGGCGGTGTTAGAATGAAAATTATGCCGTTTCAGCCACGATAACGACGCCAGCAAATTTCAAGTCTTTGATGGATTTATATTTCCCAGTTGGCGCAACAGGTCGTTGAAAGCGAACACTGACGAAAGGGCCTATGGAACAGAACTCGCAATATGCAAAGGCGAGATTAAAATGTATTACTTTGATAAAAGTACTCACTTTTGAAATGTGTGGAAAAAATAATGAGCCCTTGTAAGTATATTCAATGCCGGGGCTATACCCGAGGCTAGTCACCCCATGCGCGTCTAGTGCGAGATTAATAGCCCAAACCGAAAGACGGTGGGCATATAATTTATACATTTCTACAAAAGCTTCCCCCAGCGTTCTCTGTAGGAAATAAGGATAGCACGGACAGGAGGGCAAGAGCGTCGGACCAGCTCTGGCGAGGCTAGTGTTGTTGCTGCGCCCTGCACCTATCGGCATTGAAATGCTGACGAAGACGAGCTGTGCCATCGGCCAACAATTCGCATGAGTTCTTTGAGGTGGAAAATGCGCTTCAATCGTTCCCTCGAGACGTTGCGGTGCGTCGAGAAGTCGTCGCGTCTCGAACAACTCTCCAGGCCACTTCAGGCCGCTGCATGCTAATGATGGCGCGGCCTGTTGGGTGCGTGGTTCTTGCACACCATCCATCGCTATCTGTTAGAACGGGAACAGGTTAGAAACGCAGCTCCCAGCCGAGAACGTACATCATTCTCGGCCATTTTTTATGTCGCTATCTTTGCTTGCGCGTGTACCTCACACACTGGAAAGTGTTTTATCTCTAGCATTTCGCCCCCCCCCCCTACACATCTCATACCCACGGCACGGCTTGATGCACAGTTTTCCGTTGCGCTAGTGAATAGATAAGCAATTGAAAGTGTCATTTTTCATATTTCGGAACCAGCGGAAGCGAACTGGGTGTGGTGGAACAAGGCAGAGGGTATGCGTGCAAAGTTCTTAAGAGCGCAGCCAAGATACGTCGCGAGAGGAGAAGACAGGCAGGGCCACACTTTGTCAATATTTGCCCCGGGAGAGTTACCGCTTAATGATGACGCGGCGAACCACTGGCATTGACACTGCGCAAGTGGGCAGAACCGTCCGGGGCCTCTGGGATGGAAGGATGACCGGTTGGCATCGGACCTTGCCCGAGGCGTTTGTCCACCATACAATGTATGCCGTTCAACGAGGGCAATTGTATGCCGTGCACTTCAATGAAGAATGTAGCTGTAGGAAAATAGTTGTTAAAAAAAGCAAAAAGAGATTGAAGGAACAGAAACTTGCGATTGCAAACTTTTGCGTATGGAAGAATGTCTTTTCCGAGACACGAAATGTGAAGAATTGGTAGAAAGTTATTGGACGGAATAACGAGTATATGTGGAACAGGATGCAATGTATAAATACTTAAAAAAAAGAGCCATTTGGTCATTTCCTGTAACCGTTGTTTTTTGCAGTGCATTGTCCGACTGGCATAAGAAGTTATACCTTTTTGTTTTTGAGTTTCAACACGATCGCAGACACTTTTGCAAACCATCTTTAACATAACAC
Source organism: Anopheles merus (assembly GCF_017562075.2). Lineage (NCBI taxonomy): Eukaryota > Metazoa > Arthropoda > Insecta > Diptera > Culicidae > Anopheles > Anopheles merus. Next base: position 638,911 of record NC_054084.1, read on the forward strand.
AGCCAGCGAACAAGCAATGTGTTCGCAGCCATTCGATGTCTTGGGTCACCTTACAAAACCTTCCCAACAGCAACACACGCGTAATGTCTACGAAAGGACCATTAATAAATTTAATGTGACAGCTGGTCACAACCATAACGCTCCCTCCCTCTCTTTTTTGCAAAGCAAACAGCAACGAACACCAACAAAAAAAAACATGCTTATTTTCACATGACCTTGCAACAAACCCAAAGGCTGTGCGTTTGTTTGTCGGAGAAGCCCACAGAGCTAGGAAGCAGTGGATCATAGACCAAGAAAACTCTCGTCTCTCGAAACCACCGTGTCATCACGAACGCCAAGAGGTTAAACAAAGCAACAACAATCCACACACCCAAACAAACAATTACGGTAGAAAGTGAAAAAAAAAGAGTGTTAACCGTCAACCCACCATTGCTAAGGATACCGGATGCCAGAATGCACCATACACCGAGTGCTGCGGTGGGGCAAACTGTGACATGTCCTATGAATTATGTAAGAGCGTTCCCCACTCTAGGGGCTATAGAGAGACTCCCGAAAAGAAGCGTGACCCCTTACGAGAAGCGCGTCCCAATTCGCCTCCGGGTGTGGTCAATGTGGCGCAAAAAAAAGCAAGCTTCAACACTTGGAGGCCGAAACCGATTGCTTGCCCTTAGCACTGCACAGCAAAACAGAGCAAACGGGGACCCGAGGTAGATCTGCATACAATGCCTGCCGGTGGTGCCCGTGATTCGATCTCCTGCCGGGCCTGATCGTTGGCCCCGATTCGTCAGCCTGCCAAAGGTGTTTTATTCCATTGCGTCCAAGGGAGTGTTCGGATCGTGGTTGCGGTTTGAAATCTTCTTTATGATAGCCATAAAACACATCGCGCCCCTACGGGCTCTCTACTTTCGTTCGATGGACTTCGAGACACGGGCAATGCGCAGAACCGCGCTCAAGGTCTTTTCGTTGATCGTGTTGGGTTGGAACGCAACTGTGTCCACGATATTTTTACGTTTTTTTGCTATATATCTTAAGATAGGTGTTGTTCATAGAGCTTTAACAGGATCTAGCCGCTGCAATAATCTTCTACGCTGCGGTGATTGGGAACATTTCGCTAACAAGATTGATCCGAAAGATTCAGTGAGCGCGTTTCGCGTTGATTCAGCTAAAATTCCCGTTTGAGACGCGAAATGGCCAAAATTCCATTCTAACACGAAAGCACCCAATCAACGGACCCCAATCGGCGGGACCCGAACGAAATTCTGATCGTTAGTGACTCAACTTATTAGCACTCTATGGGGCGCGGAAAAGTTCTACGTTTGTTAGTTGAAAATTATCTCGCAAAGTTCACGTCCCAAAAAAAAGCCCCGCACACAATTAATTCCTAATGAAAAAGGGACCCCCGAAGAACATCGTCGAAGATCGATGATCCGCGAAATTTCACCTCCAATAATTAACGCTGAGATATTCCACCGATTCTTGCACGATTAGTACCGTTTGATGGTTGTTTTAGAGCTTTGCCGCTTTTTGTGAATTGTGTTTGTAAAGATTCGTCATAAATAAAGAAAATCTAACGGATTATTCTGATACCGGCGTGCACGCGCGTTTGTGTTGTAGCATTAGGTCGTCACATCTGTCGAGGGCTGCGAATGGGTTCATAAACCGTTTTACAACTCACTCTCAGCATCGCGAATGCATATACTGCTATCCGTGACGAAACGAAATAATACCGTAACTAAGGCAAAAAAATGTGAATGTTTCTGCGTGCCTTCCACTGTTTCAGAGGTTCTTTGCAAACTTCATTGCCCCAAGTCTCCTTCGCTCTCGCTATGCATTTGTTTAGTGAAGAGGACGCCCTTTTTCCCGCATATTTAAGCAGTACACATATAGTTTTATTTTTTCGCTAATGCAACACCGTCTAAACCGGCACCTGGAATGGACCATAAATCAATGCTTGCAGCACGCGGGGCCCACCTAGAAGCCCTGCGGGTTACAGTTAGCTTCCCGTATTACGCCCCTTAAAGGTTGCACACGCTAAACACGTCAGGAGGGTCTGAATCCGCATCTAGCGGTCACCAATAACCGTACACGAATGTAAATGCTTAAAAGCTAAAGTACGGGTCACGGCAGTGTTTAGACGAGCACCCGGTTGCAAACATGATCTTAGGGCACGAAAGGAGAGGGGCCAGAAGAAGGCTTCCTTGCGTTAGAAAGGAAATTAGTTGATTACGTCATAATCTGACGGTGGTAACCTTGAGCGCATACGGACAGCATAAATTCATAACCGTTAGTGGCGTGAGCGTATGGCGCACTGGCGGCGCGTTAGACACTAATCGACTACGGACGCATGCACGCACCAATGCACGCACGGTCACACATGCAACCGCCTACTCCACCCCTAAATTTTCCACCCCGATACATCGAAGGCTTTAATAGAGGGCTTGCGAACTGTGACTGAGCAAGGCAAGTGTCGGCAAGCAGAGATTTGACATTTTAGATGGCAATTTCCAATTACAACAACACCACAATTTTCTGCCACCCTCCACACCACACCACAACAAGACAAGAATCCACCCCGATTGATTGCTTTTACTATTGCTTACATGAGAACGCATTGCGCGAAGTTTAGGAGGTTGATTATTGGAAGTTCAAAGTTGAGGACCAAACCAAGAACAGGTGTGATCCCAATGTCTGAAATTTAATTATAAAAATGAAGGACAGTCCCGTGGTACAGTCGTCAACTCACACGATTTTAACAACGTGCACGTCCACGCGTAACAACATATCCGTCGTGGATTCAAGTCTAGAATGGACCGTCCCCCGTAGTAAGCACTAACTATCCGACTGCGTGATACTTATTAAGTCTCGAAAGTCTATATAGGCCTGCATGTCTGCGTCGGACGTTACGCCAAGTAGCAGAAACTATGAAAACACACAGTGGCTGGCTTAAAATTCCAAAGACTCAAAGTTGTCTAAGGATCTATGCATGCGCTCCGTGAGTATCCACACTTAAAGCCATCATCATCATTTAATGCAAACTAGCAAAACTTAATGCACTTACACACAATTGTTCCGTTTTTGGGAAGGTTTCACTAGATCCGGGGCGTTTCAGCCAGTCCAACAGTATTTGCTCGCTTGCTGGCAAACCTTCAGCACGCCTTCAGACAATGGTGTCGAATGTCGTTGACCTTCGGTAGCAGCATCTCCACCGCCACACCGAAGGATGCAATTTGTTTCCCGGGAACCAACAAAATAAGCGTTGCGAGCGCCACAAACACGGAGGAAAAAACAACATCCCCAACAGCATCAAATCACTATATAGAAATAAAGGCTAGACTTTTCCATAATTAATACCTTTCGCGAGAGCGTGATTTCATAACTTATCTGTTTCGCATTGACCACCGCACCGCGGTCATCATGAATGATGAAGTCATTTTCGCGCCGTTTTCGAAGCCTTCGCGTGAGCCTCATCTCTCCTGTACGGTAAGTTGGGCGACGAACGAAGACGTTTAGCTTGTGGCGATTGAAAAGAAGACACAGCGAAGAGGGATCCAAAGAGGGATCGCAAAAAAACTTTTGCAAGATGGTTGTCCAGCTTGTTCGAATTTCTTTATTGCGGCTGTTCGGTACCACAGGTATCGAAAGCACCCGCATTGTGACATTGGCTTCGCGTACGCTGTTCCACGAGTGTAAGCTGGCTTTTTGCATAAAGAAACAAGATGAGTTTGAGACTGAGATATGGTCGTTTGGAGATAACAACAAAATTAATTGGAATATCAAAAATATACAGCCGAACATTTACAACGCGTCTTGAAAGTCTTGAGATATTGGAATTCTGGTGCCCAATATGCAACAATATTCATGATTATAATCAAACAAAAACTCACGTTGCATCATGAGTTGCTACACATTAGTAGAGCAAACAGAGTACTCTTGTTTGTAGCCAAGAATACAGGCTTACAACACACCTCGATTGAAAACAAACGCGTGCATCACTATACTTTATTTACATTGATGTCGATCCTTGTGCGATTAGCCGCAATTTGCACTGCCAAGGTAACTTTGCGATGCTCCGATGTCATGGTTAATGAAAACAGCATCGCACACTTCTAACCATAAAGACACATCCACAGCAACACGTCCGGTGCACAGCCTAGCTATAACACCGTTGGATTCCATCGCACATCGCACGCAGAATTGCGGCCGATCCTTGAACTCAAATCGTGAAATGTCCATCTGTGAGAAAGTGGAACGTTGTCTGCTTTTGACGAGCAGGCCAGCATTTTTCCGTGCCGCTGTTGTGCGGATTGGCATTTTCGGAAATACTTGATCACATTTTCTTCATTGCTCGAGCTCTCAGTGGTGCTACCGTATAGGGAAATACTCCGATCCAACCGGAGAACCTTGGCACGGACGTCCTCCTCATGGCAAGTGCGTTCGCTCATAAAATAAACAGAATGCAGAATGTGCAACTCCACACGACCCAACCAAACATGTCCACCCAATCGAAGAAGCAATTGAGTAGTGTCCGTATGTGTGTGTGTGTGTGTGTGTCTGTGTGTGTGTGTGTGTGTGTGTGTGTGTGTGTGTGTGTCTGTGTGTGTGTGTGTGTGTGTGTGTGTGTGTGTGTGTGTGTGTGTGTGTGTCCATGGAAGCAGAATGAAATCTGACACTACCGACATAAATGCGCGACGTGTGGCATGACAAATTGAAGGTGACAAATCATCGGCATCTCACCGCGCCGAGGACGGATACCCTCAGCCACCGGTGTCGAAGGCTTGAGAGGCAGAACGACGTGCGCGGATCGAGTACAATAAATTCCTGCACGATCCCGGGCATGATCATCTAATTATCATCGAGAAGAATCAGCCGTCGAGACTTATCTTGGTGGTTCGGGAAGCCAGGCGACCACCAGATGGCACTGCTGCAGGAGCCGCGCGAGTCGTCCTGCCGGCAACGTACGTGTTGCCATTAAAATGCGCCTGTGTACATGAATATTCATCCTTTCATCTGCGTGAACTGGGATGATGGTGGAGCTAAGCTGGTTACATGTTACGTAGACGTTAGCTAGGGCAATGTTCTTAGGCAAAAGGTAATCTTAAAAACAGAGTTGAAATGGAAAGTGCTCTGTTGTAAAAAGCCGTTTGTCTATGTGAGGGGCAACGGTCAGTTTAAAGGGTAATCTATTTAAATGTATACATGCGCAGAAACAAAATACGCGTACAGTCCCCGTATGCTCAATGCTCATACGTAGAGCAATTTAAATAAGCCGGAAGCTGTAAAGGAGGAGGCAAATAGAGCTTACCTTGAAAAATAATATCATGAGCAACGTCATAAAACCATGGTATAATTCTGCAAAGAAAGGAGAAAGAATTCACATTAATGCTCATACTTCAGGGTGTCTCGGAAGCTGGGTCATAGATCTGCCCCAAACGCCTAAACGCCATACACAGATCTGTCAAATTGAAAACTGAGAGTTTGCTAACTCCTACAGTTTCAAATTCGTTCACCGTTTTTGCAAAAATGGCCCAACATGACACTACGTTTTCCCGAAATGGAACATTTCCAGCTGTGCAACTCCCGCTGCTGTTGCCCACATTCGTTATGGACATAAATATTCATGGAATGATCAATATTTGCCGCCATACTTGGGATCGCGTCATCGACACCTCACTTGACATTGAAAGTGGTGTTAGTGCGGGCGAAACGAGCTGCGTGTCGCCGTAAGTCAAACAAACAAACCGGGGATGCGGAAGGAATTAATGAGTTGGGAGCCCTATATCAACCGACGGTGACCCTCGTGTACTGGGCGATTTGTTTTCTAGCTCGATTTAATCTCATTATGGGAAATGGGATTGCTTGCTTGAATCCGGAGAGATTCTTGGCCCACTACTACCTATTTGTAATAAAACTGGTGAGCGCTGTTGCTGTCCATGTTTATCTTCCAATGTCAACCGGATCCTCCGAAGAGAGGCACATGGATCATTGACTGTTGTTCATGACATTTCTTTGTGCGATATGTTAAGGAGGGGTCTAGAAGTGGGTACAGAAAGCATTCAAGTTTCTAGAAGCTCCCAGATTCTGCCACGTGATCTCACAGGTAAATTGTGGGCATTATTCGTAACAAAGGAAGTGCGAACGCGGGTGTCCCGTGTGATCTACAGTTGGGTAGCGCTTGCACACAAGTCTCATTCAAGGGTGCAATTGGTGATGAAAAATTAGTCATCCAGAAGCAAACAATCATCCCTTTGCATGCGCACTTCGTTTGCTGCAATTTCGCGCGCCCCGAAGCCTCTCTGTCACGTACAGTGCGCCATTCAATCACCATGTAATTAAAATTACCATTTTTTACAACGCGCTGCACCGTTAAGAAAACGGCCGTGTGCAAACCGCACTCCGCTATAGTTGGTGTTTAGCTGCCACCACCCGAGAGATGGCGGCATGGCAAGTATGGTAAACATGCTAAAGACGGCAACAAAAAATAAACACCTTTCAGCTCTTCAACCCCGCCGACACTTCACAACTCGCGGGGGTTAGGCATCGTGCTCCCTTTTTCGCAACACAGCCGTTGCCGCTCTGTGAAATCCAAAATGTCGTACACTGTGCGATCACGTTTACCTCCCCTGCGGGAAACGAGGTTAATGAAAACTGCGTCGCGCAACGACACTAAAACAATAGACAGTCAGAAATTAATCTTCCCCGCCGGGTCTCTGGCCGACCAGATGCCGTTTTGTCACAGCAACCAGCGGTGGACCTGGGGGGATGATCGTGGGTGGGCTGTAAGATCGGGTAATCCGGAGACGAAGTTCTTTGCTGGAACATTTGGTCTCGCGCACACACGCTGTAATCCTCTAAGAGTCGTGCGATAAACGCAACACCAGTGACGCTTGCACCGTGTAACGAGCTGTTATTGCCAAGTGTCTCAATGCAAGGGCATCCAAGGTACACATTCGCTTGAAGCCCACACTACCCATTGGCGGATTGTTGCCACCGGCGGCTCCGGTACACGTGCACATGTGAGAAATAAACTCGCGTGCCCAAGGGGTGTGCTAATGATAATCTCACGCGGCATCACGAAGATTCCGTCAAATGTAGCCGCCGGTGCCGTTCGCAGCCACCTAGGTAAATGGGCAATAACGCAACAACAAAACGGTTGCCCGTGGTGCAATATGGAAGCGGCGGAGGAACACGGTGGTGTTGGATGTAGCTTCCTTGCACAGAGCCAACAGTCATTAATACTCACACTGTCCAAGACGCACGATGCACAATGAAAGGGTAGGAGTCGGGTACAACGGCACCAGCAGGTTCTCAGGCATAAATTGCCACTGTCCGAACAATGGAATTTTTCGTAAACCAGTGCGCGCTCAAAGACAAACCTAACAAGGTACAGCCCCGCACACGACATCATCCATAGCGCATTGGCTCAAGCGTTACGCAGCCAGGGGATTGCACACGGGTATGATGCGACAACGAACGTGTAATTAATTGTCGAATTGTTAAAGGCCCATGTCGGGTCCGGTGGTCTCCTCCGTCGAAACACAGAAACCCTCTCGGTGCGCCTTACCTTGAAAGCGAGAGTGAGCTGCAGATCTAGTTTAGTCACAACAGCATCACAGATTCATCTGTAGTACACTCTATGTGCAACCGACAGCACCTCATTGTTTTCAGTTCCCATGACTGAGTGACTGAGCTTCGCAAATGTTGTCCACATGGCGTGAGGCGTTAAGCGAAGCCCCAGCAATATTTTCGAGAGTGTCGAAAAATGTGAATTGCTTGCAGCCAATTCACAGCAGCGGCATTAAGCTCTCATCAACCATCGAACGACAGATGATGTTTCCCGTTCAACGTTCAACAACACACATGGTTTCCGTTCATGCGCAATCAAAAAGATCCTCAGACTTTGGTGGATGAAACATGATATCCTCCTTGTCTGAAGGTTGTCTCTTTCTTTCGAATGCCACACATCTTTCGATCCATTCAGACGACCTCTTACAAGGTCCAAAAATCTACCCATGTAGGCTCCCTTTAATCCCTAAGCGTATCGAATGAATCCCATGGCCATGACATAAACCCCCACCGAAGGTGATGCTATCGATGACCAACACGGTCCAGCCACACGAGAGACGACAACGACGTAGCAATTTGATCCCTTCGCAGTACAGCCTCGAACGATGGACTTATCATGCACAAGGTCACTGCTGGACCCTTGACGATGGTACGATCAGTAGCCATAATTAAGCAATCAAGCAAATCAGTATGTTATAATACATCCACGGCTCTTCCAGAAGAAGCGGATGGAATTTTAAAACTATAAACCATCGATACGGAAATGATCAACCGGTTTCGAGTAAATGATACATCAAGTACACTCTAAAACGATGAATATTGTATCTCGCAGCAGCTTTTCATTCTAAGTAATCATTAGAAGGAAACTGAAACCAAGAACATCTAAAGAGGGTGAAGATGAGATCATGCGCCACAGTATTCTGGCACAAACACTACCTCCAGGCAGCATCATATCACCAGAAAACAATAAAACCGCCTGCTCTCTGACATCCCGTCGCGTTGGGGGCACAGTTTGATTGATGTGCCAAAATGTAATATTTCACACACACACTCGATTTCAGCTCTTGTTCGGAAAGAGCTTCCTTGACGGTGAATTCGCCACAAGTAACCGATCCCATGGCAGCACCACTGCTCCACTGGATGACCTCATTTTGTGGACGAGCAGCGGGTTGAGTTCGTACGAAACGTGGCTCAAATTTCGGATCATTCGCCATTTGTTTGGTTGTTCCGCGGGTGTCGAAAAACGAGCAGCAGGACCCAACGACCCAAACCAAGGTCGTCGTACACATCTTCACACTTATGGCGGCGGAATAACATTTCGGTTAGCCGGGTTGTTTATCTGTCACACGTCAGAAGTGCATTCTCGTTTGCACTCTTATCAGCCGTCGTGTATCAAACAAGTTTCCAGACTTTACCGACATGCAAGCGGGATCTTCCCTTTGACACATCACCGCAGACACTGTGGCAGCGGAGGTGTTCCCGCGGTTGCTATGGTTGCAGCAGCAACAGCAGCAATGCACACGGCACACGAATAAAGAGCGTGCTTTGTCGCTGGCAGGATCAATATTTGAACATGCCCTCGTAGAAGGGAATGACTGTCTGGAGAGCTAGACCAGCTTTCTTGTACGCTAATATTGACACACAGACACACAGAGAAATGCAAAATTTGCAACCAGCTGGGAGAGCGTCTAGAGGTTTTTGACATATTCTGGCATATTTACCTTTAGCCGGGATGGTGTAATACACACACACTCTAAGCTTGGTCTGGAAGGGTCGATACTTCTGTTATCATATCTGTAAATAGACAAAAAAGAAAAAAAAAGCAAAGGTTAGATGTTGTAAGATGTGGTGTGTTTGCTTACTGCAAGAACTGGAGTCAATAATAACTACGACTCCGAGAGCTTGCTAAAACGCAATACTCGTTCCAAGGTAAATCATAACCCCGCATAACGTGAAATGATTATTGATATTATGTATCAAACTAACTAGAGAAGTCGAAGACGGTATAATTTTGCAGGACGTGTTTGAGCCATGCTGTGAGCTAGGCAAACCCTAGATAGTGGCTACAAGGCTTCCGTCCCCAAAACTTGGAGCCAACTTTCTCCCGCAGCATGGGCGAGGGAATTGAAGGATTGAGCTGTGATGCAACAAATGGTGGGTTGAATTTGCACCGGCGAAGAATACGATAGATACAAGAAAAAAACATCTCATCATCCGTCAACAGCGAATGGGAGAGGTAGTCAGAGCATGCATAACGTGTCCACCGACGACTTTTACAGCACAGGGCCGTCTAGGGCGTTCCTAACTCCAAGACTATTTGTTCCATTACGGGCTCCGTTTGGGGCTGAGGTAAGATCTGCCACTTCCCTATAAGTGCGATTGCTTCACATTGGTAAGCAGGCGGTGGCAGGCTACAATAATTTGGTTTGACTCCGTGTTCCAGCGGAAGACTTTATCGAAGTGTGTGTGTCTGGATGGATCACAGTGATGACATTGAGGAAATTAAAAACATCACTTCATCGTGACTGTTTTCACTCGCTCGACGATCGCAAAGACCGTACCTTGGCGAGAGCCTCTGGAAGATCTTCATAAGCTGCACTTTGGAGCCGGTGCCATAATCGCGGAGCGGAGAAAAGATGAGAAAGGAGAGTGTGAGAAAGAAACGCTTGCCCTTATCGCTACCATCGCACACGATGGTGTGCACTTATTTGAGACCTAAGCTTTCCGCCACTTATTTGATCTTTTGACGAGGAGGTATTTTTGCTCTCTACTCCACAGTATGAGTGCGTCATACTTCAACAGCAGCTGTTTGATTCCAGTATGCAACGCGCAATATGGTCACGCGGTACCAGTAGTTTCCCCCGACACTTGGGACGACCGTGGTACGCTGAATTCCAGATTGTGGAGACTAGACTAGTCTGACCACACAACTTCGAGCTCTACAACAAGCGTGAAATGCACTTTAACGAAAGACGGGTATTTGTGGTGCGCGGCAAATGAGCCGCCATGATGTGAATGAATTAAACGAAAGGCCGTACGGTTGCAGATAAAACGTGGCTCGCAAGCGATAGCCTTGAACGTGTTATAGAGGTTGGGGAATTTGTGATGAGCTTTTGCTATAGTTTCCAAAGAACTGCAAAGGCGGTAATAACGCTTCGTCGTTATCTTCTGGGGGAAATACCAAAACAGTGCAACATTGGCGATGACTAACAGTGCAAATAATAATCCGAGAGAGAAAGAAGTTATTTGTTTTTGACATACTGACAAATTTTGAACCGCAATGACATTGAAAGGCTTCTTGAAGGCATAGGGAATTATCTGGAACGATGTCCGAAAACGATCACAAAACCTCAGAACCAGAACGGAAACCGTGCAACCGTGCAATCGCATATGCTAACTCGAGTTATCAAGCACATCGGATAAATCTGACTAACAAATGATGAGTTAGGATTGGCCATTTCATTATGGCTGGCGCGGCCGTATAGCTTGTACCGTAACTTCTTGTAGCCGCAGTGGTTTCAACACTTTTTTCGTTCGAATGAACAAGAATCAAAGCCAACTACCGTTTCGTACCGGATCTGAACGGTAGTAGAGTGGCGGTACTGTAACATTTCCTCTACCGTGTGCCAAGGCATTGAAAGATAACGCACCCACACTATTCGCATCAGATCTGCCTGTTGCGTTAAACATCTCATTCTGACATTTCCAGAAAAAAAACATTGGCGCATATCTTAAACTGGTCCATTTTGTACCGGCGCACGTAGAAAATCGGCCTTTCATGTTGCTCGGATCGGAGTTATCTGGTCGGAAAATTAGCCACGGTCGTGATTTAATTCACGCACAGCAACTTGGGAGAAGCGCACCTTCAATTAGCATACGATGATTCAACGGTGCGCGGCGTCACACGCGTCTAGTCTAGCACGCGGTTCATTCATTCGGCCCCATAATTTGCTCATCCATTGGCCTGGCGGAAGCTCCCGCCATTGTCGCCCAAATGGCACGTTGACACAATTTCACCTTCGATCGCTTGCGGAGCCGCGTTTTGTTGGTGCTCATGTGAAATTCCAACCGATTCCCCACAACTTACTGCTATGGGTGAGTCAAGTTTTGACGATTTTTACTTTTGCTACCGCACCAGCGAAACCACATTCCACCGGCAATGACGTGGTGTTGTGTGTTGTCGTGTGTAGAGAGAGAGAGAGAGAGAAAGAGCGCATTTCGTCACCTTGCAAATCCGCTGATCGAATCCGCAGCATTACTCCGCAGCAGCATCATTCTTTGCCACAGGGTTATTGACATTTCCTGCTTAAGAGAGGCACGACAACGCAAACATCTTCCCGAGTTCGCAAAGCTGCTGGGGAGGGATGCTGTGAGAAGGTAATACGCCGCGGTCCGGGCAAAACCTGTTGCCCGATAATCGTCGAACGGCGAATCGGATCCGACCGAATGCCGCGATGTAGGCAAATTAACTAATCTTGTGCTTTCGAAAAGGAACGGTGGAGTTTGTAACAGTCCCGACAGGAGCGCACGGTTGGATTACGTGCGTGGCAGCAGTAGCAGCGGAACGCACTGACTATGATGTCATCGGTGGTTCGATTGGGTAGTAGTCGCTAGCTAGAACCGGTAGCACTAACCTTCAAACCAGTTCCCTTTGGGGTTGACTGGAGCAATTTGCGTGCGAGGGTTACTTGAAAGGGCTCGGTGCGTTTTCATCCGCTCATCTATACAGATAATGAATGAAGTAAAAGATGGGCGATATCTCTGTTTGGGGGAAAATATCAAGCTTGTAGCTGCTGTTACCCAGCTTCTTCTCGATAGCAAACCAACGTTCCTTGATTTTACGATCTTCTCACGCTTTCCAACGCTTCTATCGTACTCCAGCGGCATCCAAGCAAGGCTCCTCCACCTTTTGGGATACCCGAACTAGCTTTTAGGATGGCTGCAGCAACCTCCACCAGAGCCACCCGATAGCATGTACGAAAAGCACACCGGATTAAGCGCAAATCAGCAACGAACCCCTCATCCAACAGCGTTCGCTGCGGTGGACTCAAGCAACACGTGATCGCTGGAAAACCAGTTTCCGCAGAACAACATTCTGACCACAGCAGAGCGCGCTACGTCAGTCGGTACACCGAAACCGTACCGCAGCAACAGCAGTTCAGAAATCGGACATCTTCTGGCGGTAGTAGTGGGTACCAGCGCTGGTCAGTGTCAGTGCGCACACGCGTTCGGGTGTTTGAAAATCTTTCGGAAAGCCGGTTTGCCGTTCGTTGCCTGCGCCACCACCTCTTCTTCTTCATCTCTAGCCACGGTGCGAGAGTAAAATTGCTGCTGCTGCTGCTGGTACTGCTGCGGCCAGTCGTACGTCAAACGGCACTGGTCAGGGCGTCGTCCTGCCTCGCGATTAGCGTACTACCCCCTCCTCACCTCTCGCTCTTGGTTAATGCTGGTTGTTGCGCGGGTTTGGCACAAAACTTCTTACCGTGGAGGTTGTAGCGGCGCAGTTTGGATGATTATTTGAGAAAGGAAACTAATGTTTGAGAAGCTGTAAAGTAATGGAAATTAAAAAGCAAAAAAAAAGGAAGGGGCAAAAAACGACAACTCCAGCTGTGTACGAGGCAACCAACTAGAGTGTACGTGGCGGTGGAGGCGAGCCTCTGGAAATTAGGTGTGACCGTGCTCTCGCTCCGTCTCTGGCGTGGAGCTTTGTGTGCTCTTGATGCCCGTTTTCCGTTCATTTTATGTGCGGGGAGAGGCTGGGGCTGGGACCGTGATTGTAACTACCAAACTCGCACTCACAGGTTTTTTGATCGATAGCTCCACACGCGCTCCACCAAGAACTGGGCAGAATCAATCCGCACTCCGATTGCCCTGACCTAGTTGGGTTCTGTCGGAGCTAGATGATATTGCCGTTCTTTTCGTTTCGCTGGCGGCTTTCGTGGTCGCGACACGTTTTTGGCCAGCCGGTCCCTGCCGGCAATAGGCAAACCCCCAGCTCGTGTATGTCAATGACCCACAGGTGCTGTTTAGGTGTACTGAGTGTACCGACGAAGCTTACCGAACAGAGATGAAATCACACACTTTTGGCCGAGAATCGCCAGAAGAAGTTGGGAAGTTATAACGTAAGCGTCAGCTTCAGCTTTAAGCACAATTGGAGCGGTTTTGGCTGGCCTGGCAACAGCGAAACGGGTGCGCTCCAAAGAAAGCCACAGCAAGCGGTGACAAAACCAACGCCTCCTATGGTATGGACTGAGACAACTTTGCCTATCGAAGATACCGTAAAACCTTCGTTGAACCAGTTTAGGCCCTACCACGCTTTCTTGATTTAAGCACCAGTGGGCCAATTTCTAGGTATTCCCCACATTACTACTGGTGGCTCCATCTGCAGCTGCTGTCTTTCCTTCCCAAGGGCCCGGCCCAACCATGTATGTAGCCGCATGTAAAGCACTTTATAAATTGTGCTTTCCAGAGAACTGCAAGCGATACCGATACAAAGTAGCCCTGCCCGCCCTGGTCTTTCGAGAGTTAATTTCTTTGCCCTCTCGCCGCCGCCTCATGGGTGCTATAACAAACGCTTCATCAACTGCAATATCGGAAGTGTTCGTGGTCCTGCTGTCGCTGCCCGCTGTGGTTAGTGATTTATACGGACCCAATTTGCTGGGGTATATATTGCACAGACCGGGATCTTAAGCCCTTGTAACTTAAGTCAGGTGCAACTAAATAGCAGTGCATTACATAAACCCTTGCCGGTCGTCGCATAACATAGGAAGTGGTGGTGCAATTTCGTGCAGAGGCGTAATGAGCCGTATCGGGATAGATTTTACTTGAATTGTGCAAAGAAAATAATCGTTTTGTCGGTCTGTTGTTGCAGGATAGGTAAGTAAATTATGTATCGGTGTACTACAGATTGAATATTAAAAATAGTAACAATATTGTTCCGAAAAACCTGCCCCAAGTAATTAGTGCGCACCCAGTGTCTAGTGCGGACCTACGATAGCGTTTGCCAACCGATCCGACGACCGAACCTCGCATTACTTGCGCCATCATCTTTCCGGTATGGCGCAAATTGCACGGAATCACATGACTCGCATTACAAAATGACAACCACGAATAGGAGGGCGGCAAAAAATCCGTTTACGTCAACACATTAAGCAGGTTACGTTGAAAGCCTGCCACTAGAGCAAGCCCGTCTGTTGTTTCCATCACCAGTTTGTTGTCAGCGGAAAGCGCAGCACACGTTCATCGTGCACCTTCGCCCTGCCGGAACGAACCTCTGGAGGAACCGAATTTGACCTTATTTCTGTGGCAGAGGTGGCTGTCGTGGTCTCTGGTGCTCGGGGTGTTTTGTGTCGCGCATCGTACAAACGGCGTATCGTGTAAAAGGGCACCGAGCGAGTTGGCACCAATCATGAAGGGCTGTGTGCAAGATGGACTCTCGAGAAGAAAAGCACCGGCAATGCCCCGGTATCTGTCAACAAGGTTTCTTGATGTAGCAGAAACCACACCATAGAAGCCTGCGAGCGAAAAACCGGCAACGATTATTAACGCATCAAAAGCGATCGCGAGCATTTGATTCCCATCGCGACCGGGACTATCAATCATTTGCGGGAGTTGAACCCGCGGCTTCAGCGAGGCGAGTATATGGTTGAGATGGATCCTTCAAGAATTCCATAAACGTTCCAGAGAATCTTGCGCCATACGATGATGATATGCGTACACGTTGAGATCAATCAGTTGTTAAAATGTACCCGGCGGGCTTCATTTGGCGAACGATTAAAATGTAATAATAAAAGACCAACCTTCCCAGCGCAAATTACACTCGCGTGTGCTGGGCAAAGCGAGAGAAGGTCGCCGACGCCGTCCATTGAACCGTGGGTTCCGTGTGCAGCTGCAGCTGCATTCAGCCATCATTGCACCCGGTCGATGCAACACACACACATACCCTCCGAATAGATAACGCGTGATAGAGGGCCCGGCGCAGAATTGATTACATGCCGCGCTACATTTGATGGATCGGTTGACCGATAAGGCAAGGTCGGGGGGAATTGAAAGAGTTTCTCTCGCTGCCAATCGTTTGGAGAGGTTTGGCCACAAAGAAATCCCAACTGCAAACGAGGTTAAAAGCGAACGCATTGCCAGCAAGGTGCGACCCCCCTCGGGAGCACAATGCGCACTACGGCAGCACTAGGGGTTCAAGGTATTCATTTTTAATGTCCCAAAAATTGAAATCTATTGAACTAGCGGCCACGGTCATTGCAGCAACCTACATATCGAGGAGGCCTTTTGAAGGTCTGTAGAAAGAAAGAAGGCCTTTAGATCGGTGGGAGAGCGTCTCATCTTAGCTATGCCACATGTGTACACGCACACACATCACATCACGATGTGTTGATCTCATTTTCACCCTGAGAAGTAGAAGAAACCCCTATCTAAGCCAATTTGGGGGAGAAGTTGTTGCAAGTACACCATCGGACTCGTTTTTATTTTCCCGGCGGCTTCGCACTCGACAACGATCGACCATGAAAGTGTGTCTAATTTAAAGAGAGGCTAGCCAAAAAAAAACAAGAGCACACTGCCATATGAGAAAGAAAGGAAAAAGTTGCAGACACAAATACCGGGCTTCGTACCTCACGAAGAGTAACAATAAAAACAGACACCCAAAAAAACCCTCCGACGGTGTTGCGGCTATCATCAACTTTCATCAACTGTATGGGCGAGGAAAACGCAGAGGGAGTGAGAGTGTGTTCAGTTTTCTTATGTTTTCGGTTTTGCCACAAATTAAATGGTTAGTTAATAAGGTTCGCATTGTACCCGCAACTGAGCGCGATCGCGATCGTGGTTTCAATTTTCATCCCCGACGGCTCCGACGTGTGACGTGACGAACCTGATGGTTCGCGGGGCCATCTTCACCCTATGACCTAGTAAATGGGGAATGTCCGCGGAGGCACAAAACCGCGCCACCGTCCGAAACCGGGGTGTGAGGTCAAGTCGATTGAAAGCCTTGCAAATGGCGGCCTGTGCATGCCCCAGGAGAAGAGTGCGGGGATTTCTTGGAAGACATTTCCTGTCCCGGCAATACTCCCGCCAGGCCACAAGACATCCGGGAAGGGGGTGGAGTTCTATCCTCATTCACCCCATAAATTATCCTGACCGAGTGGGGCTCGATGGGGTTCCTTAGCGTTGTTTTGCTACGGAGATTCGCTCGTGGTTTGAACGGCTTTTGAATAATTTCACAACAACGCTAGAAGCTTGAACGAGGGAGTCATAAAAATGATCTCCACAATGTAGTAGTAACGCGCAGTTTGGTCGAGGTAGAACTTGCGAAAACAACAACGAACGAACAAAAACGTTGACTAATAATCTCTCGAAGTCTTTTGGGGCGCTATAATAATAGGTATCCCTCGCCCCTTCCACGCCATCAGAAAAGACAAGCCGAACATCTTCGCAAAAATCAATACCTCTCAAATGTTTAAGAAAGAGGCAAGTAAACCAAACCCGCGCGTTCCCCTGCCGCAACTTGAGGCGAGGTAAAACAAGCCAGCAATACGCAGAAACGGCCACATTTCGGTACATTTTAAGCATCTTCTTTGCAAGCCCGTCAATTTCGCAGATCCAGCTGACGAAGACTTCTTTGCTGGACTGTTGGAACCAGGCTAGGCGCAGACGAGCACGATTTTGAAGCGGCGGCGACGTTGCGGTCTAACGGGTCTTCTTTACCGATAGATACGTCTAGTGCTTAGATGAACGAGCCATTCAATGATCGAAATTCAAGAGCAACCACCGCCGAAAAGCATTATTGAACGGGCAACGGCATATAACTGCATATTCTCTCGCTATGTACCTTTCCCGGTGTTTATGTGTTTTTTTTTGTTTCCTCTTGTTTGGTTGTGAATCGATTGACTACGTTTGATAAAAAGCTTCGTCAGTACGGAAACCGAGGGAGTTTGAGAGTGGTTAAAATCAAACCAGTTCTACCAGACAGAACGAAACACCCGGGCCGAACAGCTGGTTGGTTATTCCGCAGTCCGATGCAAAATGATACGAGAACAATTATGATCGATATGAAATGTGCGATAATTATGAGATTCTTGCTCCAAGTGAATGGTTGCTTCAAGGCACTGTTATCTTCTGGAAGGAACGTTTTAAAATGCCTCTTCTTTGGCGGGCAACGAATTTCTTCATGTTTAGTTGATTTCTTGGTCGGTCGGTTGGAAGCACGTAGAGCCGCAACCTCGTTTGCTTATACGGATCTTCCTACTACGTGCAGGGCGTACGTACGCATCCATCTTGTCGCAAAAAAACGTGTGGTTGTCCCAGTGTCTACGCTTGCGGGCGTTTGCCGTATATAGTATTAACGCACCATTCTTCTTAAGGTCACCAAGGTCGCGCCGCCGTCAACCGCCCGGTGAGTACGGGTACGGAAATGATCACGGTTTAAATGCTGCCATATGGGCAATAACATGGTGTTCCACAACCAGCAGCCTCGAGGGGTTATTTGGTAATGCACAGATGTTTAGATGCGGTCTATAGGAGGTTGCCATTGACAAATGGTGTAAGCAAATAAAAAAGATTGAACCTCTCGGACCAGCCAGAGCAACGTTAGCCAGTGTGGCGTTCAGATCTTTGCTTTTGAACGGGGTCATGTGATGCCCTTAAATAAGCATCAGGAAGTATCGGGGCGATCCCTGGCGAGAGGCAACAAGTGGAATGGTTAGATGATTGATTTTATTTCATTTCTAGGACAGAAAAAAACACATTTAAATGTACAAATTAAACCCAGCACCATCAACTGAAAATAAACAAACAAACATACTTCATGCCCAACGAACGGCCTAAGCTCATGTGAAGAAACACATAAAATAAAACCCCCCATTCGCACGGTTTCCTAATGGGAAGCATGAAAACATAAAGGAAAAAATTTAAATGTAGCATGTTGTAACTTGACCCACAAGCTTATTTTCCACCTCTTGTAACTACAACAGCAACTTGCCAACACTTTCAGTGTGCGTGTGTGTGTGTGTGTGTGTGTGTGTGTACGGACTGCAACAAATTTCCAAACCGTTCGAATCTTAATGTTTTCTTCACTTTTTCCACCAGCAGCACGCCTATCTGTTGCGGTTGCATTGCTTAAATTCGCAGCCGCGTAGCAACGGAAAGGAAAAACTTCGCACCACTTCTCTCGGGATGCCGGCAGTCGGAGAGTCCAAAGTTTTCACGCTTTTAGGAAAACATATGTTTACGGTTTGCTTACTACTGTTGCCGCTGGTGCTGGTGCCGCCACTGTCTGTGTTGCTGCTATGAGTTAGATTGCGTGTCGGTAGTGTTTGACGAGTGTGCAAACAGCACATGATCTTCATCGCACCACCAGGCAGGCAGGCTGGCAGCCTTCCCGCAGCCTATAATGCACTAGGCAATCGTTAGGCTTTTTCCGACCAAACAATATCGATCGGGCGGTGTTGGTTGTGCATGCGTTGGAGTGTTCTGATTCCCAGGCATTACAAATCGAAGAGGGGGAAACCCTGGGAAGCGTCGTTGCGCACAGTGCGGGCGGTAGCAGATGTTGCTGACAGCTCTATCTCGCACCACATTTCAAACATCTAGCTGTCAGCACTCCAGAGCTGGAAGTGTCCTCTTGAGATGGTAATAAAATGGTACCACATATGCCCACAGATCGATCAATTGTGTTAGCAAGAGGTTAGTCATACCGTGCCACGCACACGAAGGCCCAATATGCCCACACAACACGCTTCAAATGTACACTAATAGTTTCAATCAAAGTGAAACCCAAACCAACCGTTTTACCCTGACCTAAGGGTCCTAAACATAATTTCAATTACGCTAATCCCATAGCACAAAAAAAAATAACTCACACACACCTTGGCACTGTGCAGAATGCATCCATCTACAACATGCGCAGCCAGCCAGTCGGTTGAATGCATTTGCATTTGCGAAAGCGAAATTTTTAGCTAGCAGAGGAACAACAACGATGCAACCAAGGGGTAGGCGCGAAATCGATTTGAAGAAGCAGAAAAAGCCTAATATTTCGCACTAGCCGGTGGTGATGGTGGTGGTGCCACGATGGTGTTACCGCTTGGCTGCACATTTAAGTCACTCGACCACAGAGTCAGCGGGCGTCGTCGTGCGCGAAGGAGAAGCCCACGTTCGCGACATTCACGGCGCGTTTTATTAAAGCCGGTATACCTCAAGCCGATGCAACACGCACACATGGTTACCCACCACCCGTCATGTTGGGGCCTGTCGAAGTACGATCTTGATATGGCACCCCGCGTTTCCCGCCTTCTGAAGCCCTATCGTTCCCCCTCTCATACTGACGGCGACGTGTGGCTTGGAGCTTTGGGGCGGATTGTACTTTATTTATTCGATTAGCCAGCGGAATCGATTACTCGGTTTTTAGAGATCCCTCACGGTGCTGGTCGACCTTTTACAGGCCAGCTTGAGGGAGTAGCTTTGGGATCTCTTCCTTGCCCGTTGGGGCAATTTTCTTGCGGGTAAGCTGGCGAGCGTAAAGCTAAACGAGCGTGTAATTGTTTGAAAAAATTAGGTACATTAATGGGTTAAAGGATGGGTGGAGTCCACACAAATGCCAATGGAAATTGTTGGAGCGATAAACGAATCTTAACATCTTGCGTAATTGTAGGAAGATGTAACTTTAACACGATTAGATTAGAAGGATTTTCATCGCATAAAAAGCATCTTTATTTAATATCATAGTTTTGTTTCCCATAAAAAGATACCACGAAGCATATGGAAATAAAAATATCACAATCACGAATTTCTGCGTGCCACAGCAGTATCATTTAACAGATCATTTGTTTTCACTCTACCGGGGTGGTCCCCATGAATCTACTGTGTGGTTTTTTCTAATTAGAAAGTGTGCAAAGCAAAGCGAAGAAACATTTTTGATGCAAACGACGACAATTTGCCGTTTCTTGCTAGAACAAATCGATCGCTCACATTTCTCACAACATCCTGAGACAGCGACATTAATCCTACACCACGGGAAACTCTGAACCCCGCTCTGATGTCCTAGGGAGGAAATGGCGATTTTATAATATTTTTACCGTAGAACCTGCAGCTCATAACCGGGGCGATGATTAAGCGGAACGAAGGAGCCAAAAAAAATTAAAATGAGCGCCAAAATGATCTCGACGACGCCTAAGAGCGATGAAAAAGTAAATAAAAATAGCATTATTTCTTCTGACCACCTCGGTGGGGTGTTTTGCCAATTAATGATTGAAATATGAAAATTTTCTTCCTTCATCGGAAACAGTGTCCATAAAGAGGATTGTTATTTGCAGAAGAGAGACAGAGCACATACACTAGTAACCAAAAACCACTGTTAGAATAATCTCCTAGTACGCCAAGGAGTATCAGCTACAGAAAAGAAACAAATGGAACCAAAAACCGCCAAACAATAATCCCACTGTGCCACAGTGGGACTGCTCCGGCAAATGGCCACCCGGCACCGCATGGTGAAGCCGCCGTACCGTGCTAATGATCAAATTAATAACACCAGAGGGAACGAAGGGATCGCTCGCCGATTGCGGATGCAGGCTAGAACACTGTTTTTTTCGAACGATCCGTCCTCCGTCGTAGCGCATATGCTAAAAGGCACCCGGTGTGTGTTCCGGACAAGGCCGACCGGGCCAGCGTCGGAGCGGACGCAGCAGCAGCAGCAGCAGCAGCAAAACGTTGAATATTCATGAGCATTGAGTAACGGAATTTAATTGGAGTACGAATGCATTCCGAGCTACGAATCATTCGGAGTGAGTGTGAGCGTTTCGGCTGCGTAGCCTGGCTGCGGATGAGGAGCAAAAAGCGGTAAGGAGAACAAATAGGGCTCCCTTCTCATCTGCGTACGATCACGGCGGCCCTTCTTCCCATTGTGTGTTGCTGACACAGATTGAACGGGGTGTCGAATTCATCACCGGGTGCCTAGTCACACACTAAACCTCATTTTAGAGCTGGAATCCGGGGTAAAAATTACTTCACTAAACATTGCAAAGGGAAAAGATCGATAAAGCTCAAGCGTCGCTTGCGTTGCGTGTCCAAATCGGATGATTGATTCGGTTTTACACCAGCACGCGCGTCAGTAGCACGAGATATAAAGCTAAATCAGCTCGTACTCATCGAAGTCACTCAGCCTAAAGTCAACAAGAGAGCACGCGTACGATAAATCGACAAGGTCCGGTAGCGGCCCCACACCGAAGGAAGCCGAAACGGCCGAATCGAACGAAAAAAGGGAGGCAAAAAAACTAGATCTCGTATGAAACAGAAGCTCATTTCTTCGGAGATCACCGTTAGACATAATTGTACGAAATCAGTCGATGCCAATCAGCGTCGATCGGTACACAGACACACTGGATGCGGGATGCAGCCAGGCGCATAAGGTGTGTGTGTATGTGTGGCTGGTGGCAAAGTGAGCGAAAAAATGGAGGCCACAAACGGTCAGGCTCTGGCTTGGTGGTGACGCGACCCCTTCGAGCTACAATTATATAATGGATCGTGTGGTGATGATGTGGTGACTCTCTCGCTGCCACGGCTGGGCTCCATTGGGTTGTGGATTGCGGGGTGGAGGGGTTGAAAATTGGTCCGTGGATAATCGCGCGCATACGCATTAAAGTGCGCAGAGTACGGTGTAAGGCGAGAAGCACACCTTTTGCACGGGCGTTTTGCCGTGGTGCAAGATGATAGGTGAGAGTTTGTGTCGAGGGTTTTTTTGTTCTTTTTCGTACGATCACTCTTTGGTCGGAGGGCATACGTATGAGACGGGCTCTGCGACTGACCTTAGAGAGACAGGATGGATGGGTGGAGTGATCGGACGAAATCGGTGGTGCAAGCGCTGGCGGGATCTCCGGACGATTCTCTCTCAGTATCGGTTGACGGTCGATCGTGTGCAAGCGATGGACCTTCTTCGGTGGTGCGTTCACTTTACTGATGCGGGGAGGAGTTGTGGATCTGCAAAAGAGAGAGAGAGAGGGGGAGAAGAAGAAAGAAATCGTGAAAAGTAGCGGCAATGGCAAACAAATGCACTTTCAGGGTGGGTGAAATGAAGGGGCGAGGTGAAACCCATCAGCCTAGGAAATGAGTGAACAAGGCTGGCAAAGACCACGGGTGGAAAGTTTTCGATCAAAAAAGGTCCAACACCTTGGAGAGATGCACGGCCCATCGATCGCGTTCCACATCGTTACAAAACCGTAATGGACACGCGGTCCGAAGAGGCCACCGAACACCGATCGCGGGTCCAGCAGCACCTCCATATCGGCGATCGAAAAACATTAACATACAATCAATACTCACAACGTCCCCCGCGCCTTCTCGTACCGGCGACCCGCGGCGGCCGATGCAAGTTGGGTAGAAATGGTGACCATTAATTGGCGCTACCTTCGACGGACGCCCGCCTGGGGTCTCGCTACAAAACTGCGTACCGGGGCGGAAAAAATGACGACTCCCCGGAAGGTGCTCATATGGGAAGGGTGGGCTGCGCTCGCTTTAGGATAGGTCAGTTGTGCACAGTGTTAGTTGAGCTCCATAAATCATCCGCTAGTTGGCGATCATTTATTAAGTCACCAATTTACCCGTGCCCCCCATGGGTGTGTGTGTGTTTCCACCCCAAAGGTATGTGTCTGGTTGGCGACTGGACTGTGCGAGATTCCGTGTAGGTGTCAAACTGATGTCAAATGTTGTCTTTAGCGGGAAGGGAGGTTCGGGAGTGGGCCAGCGTAAGAACGGAGTGTAGTGACAGTAGCAATAACAGCGCAGAACTACGACTACGACCAGGTACTCTCGGATAATGAGAAACATTAATTACTGGTGCAGCTAGACAACGAACCTGCAGCAAGGTGGTAACTGACTGCTGCTGTTGCCTGCAGCATACTACACACCTCCCACGGGCTTTGAGAGGGTGCTTAAAACAGATGTCCGACACACCGACAATAGTAGCCAGCATCGTCTAGTGGTACACATTTGTCGTACAGCTCCCCATATGGAAGCATTTCCCCTGCACTTCGGAGTAGAATCATAGCAGCAAATGACTCTCTTCAGAACCAACCCAGTAGACGAGAGTGGTGTAGAAATGGAATCTCAGGACGGCAAGACCTTGGTGAGGTCGCATACTGGGAACTGAAATGGCGATCGATGTATGGAGATCGACTCACCCTCAGCTGCTCTATTAAAAAACGCCTCCACACTCCGCGAACCTACCCGTAGTAATAAATGCAAGTCAAAACAGGTCGTCACCCGCATCGCTGGAGTGCAGGCAGTACACAATCGATGTGACCATAAAAATCACTTAAACGTCAGTAATTAATTCCAGAGCAAAAGTTGTGCCCCCTTCTTCCTAGTTTCATTCTATTTTGCCATCGTCTTGGGTTAGCGGACGCAGGTCTATCCGGATCGGAGCCATAGCACCGTCGTCGTTATTGTGAACAGGTTCGTCGAGCGGGTGGGGAGTTGGTGAAGCGAATAATAGGCCCCCGGGTCCAAGTGCAATAAAGTACTTAGTCAAATTGGTCCATAAAACGCTTGAGAGTCCGACCGGTCGTGGCGGTTCCGCTACAGGCCCGTACTAGGCCCAAGCGGTCTGCCATCAGACTCGTCTATAAATCTAGCCGATAACCGAGAGAACGGCACCTGGCTGGAGAGATCCCTCCGAGCACCGTGAGGTGTACGTGTACATGCGCACACATCACACACGGTACTTTCGCTCTTTGTTGGTCGCAACCACCACCCTCGTTTTGAGTGTGGATTCTTGTTCCAGTCCGCTCAACAAAACCCCAACAACACACAATTTTGCGAACATGGACCCTGTGGCAATGGTGCTGCAGCCCAAAGGACCCAAGATGATGTAATCTGAGCACCGCGAAGCATCCAATAAACTTCAGCGCATAAGTGGCCCGGCCTGGAACGGCAAATTCTGGCACGCGGCAACGATTCGCGTCGTCTCTCCCCTTGGGGCCTCGAAGGGTCTCGCCTAGCCGGTAGCTGGTTGTAGGTTTGGTTTGAAATTGAATTTGAATATTTATTAGCACATGTCTATGCGCTGCGCTATCCCAACCTCCCACCGGTACACACCAAAAAGGCACCCCATAGGAGGGTACGATCGCTGAATGTGATCTTGTAGGAAAATGTTCGCCCAACAGACCCCAAACAGACCACATTATGCGGCCGGGCAGGCGTGTACGAGAACCTTCACCAGGATCGGTAGGCGAAGAGAGGAGCGCCGCAACAGAATTGCCTTGGATATCGTAATTAAGATATCAATCTCGTTCGTTTGCTCACTCTCATACAACCAAACGATAGAGAAAGAGCAACAGATAGTTTTCCCTCCGCCAAGTACACCAATAGACGACTAGCCAAAAGGTAGGAGTAGGAAGTACTGTCGATAGTTGTTGTCTCCCTGCATTCAAAGATGCAGCTTGTGTGTGTGAGAGAGAAAGAGAGAGAGAGAGAGAGGTTGGGAATATGTGGGCTCAATGCAAACATTTCCCTTCGGCGATATGTATGTTTTAAAATTACCGCCAGATTGATCACGGCAAAATGAAACACAGTCAGTCCCCTCCAGGAAAGGCAGACAACGAGCTGCTGATTAATGGACACCATGATCAGCCCGACTGCCCGTTCATTCGGCAGGATTAGTGAAATTAATAAGTTTATTAAAGCAGCACACATGGGGGACGCGTTTTGTGTATCGATCGATGTAGCGAATGGTACAAATTGAAAACTAAGTGGATCGCAAAACGCAGAAAGCTGGGT
This sequence comes from Anopheles merus, assembly GCF_017562075.2. Classification (NCBI taxonomy): domain Eukaryota; kingdom Metazoa; phylum Arthropoda; class Insecta; order Diptera; family Culicidae; genus Anopheles; species Anopheles merus. The sequence continues at coordinate 664,246 of NC_054084.1, forward strand.
GAGGAGTAAGCTTTCGAACTATCACTTCCATCGCTTGTTCCCTACACGAACCGAACATGACATTATCGGGATACACACACATCCCGCACAACCCAGAGAGAGGAGTGTTCCACAGTGTTTATGCATGTTTCGTTGCGCGGGTTTAAAAGCGAAGGGTGAGTTCAAAGAGTTCACTAACTAACAAGTGGCAATCGTTGGAGTTATCGAACGGGTACAACACTGAGATAGGAGGGTCGAAGGCAAGGGGTAGCAAAGTATAGGATAGGTTGTATGCTTGTTTGTAATTTCTACTACAATGCCTAATCTAGCAGCCGAACAGCGAACAGGAGGAGTGCATCGCATCCGAGTGACATAATAACGGTCGTTGGGCGATAATACACCCAATCATACATGTGTGTAATGATAATATATAACTAGTTTTACACACATGTAAGGTCGCCACTATTTCTAACAGCATACAAAAGAGAGCCCTTTGAGATTCTGGAGGTTGGCGATGAGAAGAACACCTCATGCAATTGAACTGGAACGCACTGCTTCGTACACTTGCTATACAGCCCATTAATCAACCGCCATAGACGGGCAGTTGTAATGGCATGCATTCCATATCATTACATTCATCCTTGATGTCCTCTCGGAGAAGATGGACGACCGGAGGGGGAGTTTCGCTAGTGTGACGACTATTATTCACAAAATATTCTTCCAACCGTGCGTCATAAATCATACCCTTTATGGAAGTGGAATCGATGCGAACGTGCATCCTCCGGACATCGATTGACAGAAAGCTAATTTCTGACCTAATGGATCTCACGGTCGTACTTAGAACGAAACGAAGAAAGGGGGGGAGGGGGGCTTGAGCTATACACAAAGGAAACGTAAGTGTGCCTTCATGTAAATATTGATTGCTCGAGCGAAGAAAATAACCTTCACAAGGAGCAGATGAAACGAGCTACTATATAATCGTTGCGTTGAGGAACCGAGCAACAAAAACAGCAAGAAAAGGGTTTCACTAACCAACAGACGTCCGTTGCAGTGCGTTTGCCGTGAGACAGAACCAACCTCCTCTTTACCCCACTTTTTTCCAGCCTTGCACCGCACAACCCTTTTACGCACCTCGCGGACGAGGCCATTTTGTCGACCGCGGTACACCGCAAAACACGGGGGATCCGACAGCCGGGTCTCTTCTGGACAGCTGCATCACCAGCAGCAGCACACCAAAACAACCTTGAGAAGTGGTTTGCATCGGCAACGGCAAGAGCGACACGATACAAAATGAAAACTTGATGTAGAGAGAAAAAAAAACAGCATAAAACACTCATGGAAGGCCGTGCTGCATGTTGGAGACACGAGATATTATGCAATCGGTGCCACCACCTGCCTTATTCCTTTTCCAACCGCCTCTGAGTCCGTGTTCTGCCCTGCTTCATACCCAAAAGGGGGATGGTGCTAACGTGGCACCAGTGGTTAGGCACAGTCTTCCAACAATCTTCGAGACTCTCTCGCACGTTCCAAAGGCCCACCAAGCCGCGGACACGTGTACACCGTACAGGGGGTGGCTCAAACAACCGGTTGGACGCCGAAAGGCCGGTTGTATCAATGCGCCACGCGAAAAACGGGGTAGCCACCAGTGTCGACTGTCTGTAGATAGTGTTTCCCAGTAGGACACTAACGATTTCGATTGGATCGAGCAACAGATCGTTGATATAAGGGAACAGTCACACTGGGACACGTCACGGTGGAAGTGGAAGATTCCGAAGACGTCTTCGCTGGTAGATTACTAAGGTATGCCACACTATCCAGTTGACCGACTTCAAACTCCCTTTCCAGATCTCATAGCCATCATCAAAACAAACGCTACAGCGTACGTGAGCATTCTGGAGAAGGTGACAGAGATAAGGCAACCGGAGTGACCATTGCTCCCACATGGGGGAACCGTATCTTCGGAGCGTGCGAACCACATCCGAGCACGAGACGTGCGAATCGTGTGATGCACGCGATCAGAAATTAGCACATAGTATAAACGCACTGAGGCCGAGTGCGAGAGAGAGGTTCACTCGCCGGTGCGGGGTTACGATAGCGAAATGTCAGTAATTAGCGCTGCAGTTTGGCTAATTGCTTTGCTCGCACCCTTCTTTCATAGAGTCGGGTTGTGCGGTCGCTCGCTATGATCTCAGGACAACACCTCCGGAGGTGCAAGAAACATCGGTTGTATGGGAGGTTTTAGCAAATTAGATTTCCCTGCAAGCTGTGCAAGAGAGCATAAGCGATCGACCAAGAAGAGCGTGGGAGTTGCTCAGGTTCTTCGGGGCGCAAGATGATTGCTGCTGCACGACGAACAAAACGCTACCGTTATCGGTAGTGTGGGTTTTGATTAGAGCATGGTTTGTTGGGGCTCGCAACATCGGGGGCTCCATGTGGGCGTGAGGCGCATGAAACCATGAAGATGATCATCGTTTCGTCGCTGAAAACGCTTTGCCGATATAAGTGACACACGCGCTGCTTATCGGGTTTACACGCCGATCTGCAAAATGGCTTTTTTCATGTCGCGCTACACCAGGGAGACAGAGCGTTTAGACGGGATAATTGTAGCTTCACAGATATCCACAGTTATCCAACGATCGGGAAGGGCCTGAGATCCGTGGGGGGAGTGTTGCGTAAGGGATCTGCACTCCGTCTGCGTCTGCCATCACATTCACTTCGCGCCCGGATGTAGGTCAGCCTAGTTTGCGATCCATTTCCCTTCCCGTGAGCGATGCGCAGACGGGAAGTATAGATCGCCCTGATGCCTCACTTCATGCATCACATCACATCCAACGCGTGTCAACAAAGTGTTTTTGTAACTGTAAAGTCATTGTTGAGCAAATAGACAACGTTCACAGCCACTCTGCACAGCAGCCCTCAACAACCTGGACTACCACTGCATACTCGATTGTCCGTGAGCGATCCCCGGTGGCATTGGAGGTCACTACTGCTGCTGGCACTCTTCCGAATGTGACGAAAGCGTGAGGTAGAATACGTGCTGGTGCTTTCACAGCTGATCTCGACTCGCCACTCTTTCCAGTCTAATCGAACACACCCCAAACTCAACCTCTTTTAGCTCGCACTTCGTCCAGCAACTTTCCTTTCAGACAGGGGTAACGTAACAATCACATTTTAGCTTCGCGACCCGCACACACACACACACACATACACCGAGCAGTAGCATTATTATCTCGCCACCCAATTTCCGTCACGTTTGACTCTTGGCTTGGCGTTCTTCTCCGTCCCCAGCCGGCGCACGTAGACTGCACAACAACAATCATCCATTACGATTGAAAGGAATTGTTTCCGAAATGGGCATCCGCGGACTGGAATCACTAGGCAGTAGTGGCCTGGAAAGCAGGGGAGTCTCATCGACCCAATGGTATGGCGATTGTTAAAACCGGAATGGGTCCCTCTACCGTACCGGGGTGGAGAGAGAGAAAAAGCAAGAGCAAAATAATTGCCTGACCTCATTGCGGACAAACATTTTCGGGAAGGTTGCTGCTAACGCTGTCTGCTACCGCTCCCTGGTTGCTGGCGGTCCGAAAGGTTAGCCGTTCCGAACCGGAAAACATATCGCGAGGTGTAGTCGAGGCACGGAAATGGGTCACTTCCGAGAGGAGCAACACGGAGCGATTGGATAGATTTGTATAGGTAATACGGTGCAAAGCTAGTGGGTGATATTTAGCGTCTATTATGACAAAGATCTCATCGAAAGTAATATTACCGAAGATTTGAGGAATTCTGGGTTTTGCCAAACGCTCCCTCTCTAAAATCATACAGCTGACGTCAATGTACAGGATCGCTCGTAGATGTTCACATGAAGATTCTGGGAAGCGCGTCATTATATCAATTGATATTCCACGAATCCTACAAGATATCCACAATCCGATGACATTATTCATACTCTCGCAGCAGTCTAAGCTCATAGATAACATATTGACTATTCGGACTGTTCCTCGCTGAACCACCAGTATCCACATGACACGACTCTGAACTCTCTGAAAACAAGTTTCTCATGTAGACTTCACGTTATCCACACCGGTACGTCACCGGCAATGGCTGGTATTGGCTGTCTGACCTCATGGTCCTGCTGAAAGACGGAGAATTCTCCCCCGAGTTCGTATCAGCACCATCAGAGAGCCTCGACCAGAACGATGTTTCGCATACCAGCGTTCCAGGCACGGTGTATCGGTTGTCACTTAACGGATTCAAGGTTATCTGGCGAGTTCAAGCCCATACCTGTGCGGCTCCTAACGAAGAAAAACGCTGCGGGAGCTTTCTGGAGTTCCTGCTATGGAGTTTGCAATGCAAAAGCAGTTCCGCAGAACAGAAGGACCACTGAGCACACATGAAGTAGCTGTATTGATCCCCCGAGTGGTAGAGGCGGGTAAGATGGGCACGGTGGAAAAGGTGTAAACCGTATGTTGGACTGGGCCTGCTGGTCACCGTGTTCTAATCGCAGGAAAATGGTGGGAATATCTTTCGCGGTATGATTAAAACTTGTACGTTCAATGCATTCCCTATCGCTGGTCCCACTACTGGCAGGGAACATATCTCGTACGTTGTTGCGCATATCTTAGACATGTATTTATATTCCGCAACGAGATAACCGAGCTAGCAAAATGCTTCAATGAACTGCATTTCCAACCGAGCGGTTCATCGCAGCGGGAACTCATGACATCCTCCACTGGCGAAAGGGAAGGGCCGGACGATTCCGACGACAACACCCCGAAAACTGGCCCGGGATATCGCCGGAGCTATGTGATTTCGTAGAAAATGTGAAAGAAGTGCCGTTCGATAGTCTCCTCGAACAAAAGCCGCCATTCCAATATTTGATCGATCCTCTCCGTTCGAATCTAGGCATCAAAGCATTGGGCGAAAGTGTGATTCGGGCCGAAATATTCAACATTATGTAAGCATCCCATCAAATGGCACTGTTTCTTTTTTTTTGTTCAAGCTGATTCGAAACGCAATGGCACACGAATGCCGTCAGCTCGTGGCAGGAAATGCGAGTGATGTGGCGTGGCAACACTTGGGTGAAGGTTGTTGTGCTCTCGTGTGGCGTCACCTTCCTGTGTTGGCGCAATAGCAGCTGCTGCCAAGCTCAACTTCCCCCCACGTTCGGTAAGCTTGGGCATCCTCCCCTGGTCAAAAAGTAGATTGTCCACTCATTCCGTGCATTTTTTGGAACCGGCTCTGAATCTTTGACGATCTGATCAACGAAAGCGACTCTAGGGCGCCGCAAGAAGACCTTGCTCTATCGTGCGATTGTGACGCACGATCGGTGAGGTTCACGTGCGGCTTGGAATAATGACGACTGTTTACATGGAGACGACTGCTCCAACGACTCGCAGGTCGTCTGTCGGATCCTTTCATGCGGTCTCCTCTCACTTTGCGAGATAATTGTGTACCGAGATCGGGCGATAGTGGCGCTAAATGATGTTAAGTCTTCTTATTTTAGTTTAGTCGTAATTTCGCGATGCTCTCATAACACAAATACCTTTGACATTAACAAAAACTTCGGTGTGCTATTGAAACGATCTCAATAAGCGTTGTACCTAACTACCCGCGCAGAGCAAGTGTGCTATAAGAGGGCATAAAATGTGTAATTAAATAGGAACTAATCGCTCACACTGTCTGGTGGAATGGTTGAAATGCCATTCATATCTGTCCGTTCGGGAACAGCAGAGACGACGTGCTTTTGTGGGTCATGAGCCTAACACGGAAAAACACAAAAACGGGCCGGTTGACTTCATTTCGAGATAAGCCTTAAGTCGCTTTCGGATCTCCTCCGAATGCTATCACTTAATCCAGAATTTCTCTGCAGCTAGCCCTTATTTCTATGGCTTTACGTATCCCAAGGTAAACGATACCAACTGTACCGCATCTCGCAACTCGCAACCCCTTTGCTTTTGAGTCGCTTCTTCGCATTCAATTCCCAGCCTAAACTTGGCTGTTCCAGAGCAAAAGTCACCACGCGTTCGGAATAAAGATAGGGGGGAGGTGAAGAACGTGACCAGTCAGACCGATGTCTCGCCTAGACGTCTCTTACAACTACCACCGTTACCTACCTATCACAGAACCCTGCGCCACAACGACTGGTACCTCGCTTTCCCTCCTTACCAAACAACTTCAGATCGAGCCCATAATGCAGCCCTATAACGGTGGATTCTCAGCACGAAGGGTCGAACACCTTTTCTTTCTGCACTTTTCCTTCCTCCTTCCCCCCTTTTAAAGTACGGCGTGTGGTGCGGCGGAACGAAGGAAAGAGAATGAAAATTAATAATAATTTCCATCTCCAGCAGACTCTTTTCACAGACAGAGCGCCAACCAGTGTGTCAAGTGTGTTTCTGCGCGTGGTCAAACGAAAACGTTTGACGTGGTGGGAGAAGAATCCTGGAGAAGTAGAAATTTGCATTCCAGTGGTGTGCTTGCAAAATTTATCTCCCGATAAATCTCCGATAGAGTCATTAGAACAGAACCTAGAACGATGCTTACCTGTGGCAGCAGGTTCGAAGATATATTTCCAATAAATTTTCCACACATAAATTGACCCCAGCCTGTCGATAACGATCGGGTACGAGTGAGAATTTCCGTACAAAATCCTTCACATATTCTATCTCCACGCCTGAAAATAGAGACACTTATTTGGTAAGGGGGCGTCACCGTTTGGGGCGTTAGCATAAAAAACACTTCTTTATTACGTCCGCCCGAAATGTTCTACGGCAAACTGTGCCGTAACGGGAAAAGCTCGGCAAAGTTCTCAGATGAGCTAGCACAGGCGGGCTAGGCAAACGAGCAATCAAACAAGACCAAAAAAGCTCTTCCGGAAACTCTAATAACCTCATCTTCCATCGCCTGTCGGTGCGGAATATGATAAGCGGTATGCATGCTTTTTGTTTTGCTGGACCCGGATTTCTCCCTACCATAAAGCAAACGCAACGTGTCTCACCAACTTTCTTAGATTAATGAGCCGATCGCCGATAAAGTAGAGGAGACAAGAGCCTGGGACAGAACAACAATCGGTCACGGGCGATTGTGCCATCGAAAACGGGAAAAGAACCCTAGCCGCCTGTGGTTGCGGTCGAAAGATAAATACTACAAAATCCGAAAAATTCTAACGGCTTCGGTGGTGTGAGGGGCTTTTTTTGCCAGCCCCAACGGTTCGGGCATACACAGAAAGATAGGGATCGCGGGGAGGATTCGTGGTTCAGTCGCCCATCACAGATTCACCCGCTCGCGCTGGATGCTTTTCGCTTGTATTTCATTACTTGGTGGGATTCTATTCTCACATTGATGACATATTTATAGGCGTAGTTTGGGCGATCATTTGAGCGCTCATAATGAAGTGAGATTCGATCGTGAATGGATGTAGGGAATGTATGTAAATGGCCGCTTGTTTGTCTTATCATTAGCAGAAACAAGCGTCATCTTTATTCGCGACTGAGCAAAGCTCACATAAATAAGGATAATAATAGCGTTTTGAATGAAGATTTAGAATCGCTTACTGGGTGTGACCCAAAAGTTTGAAATCATAAAGCCATAAATTGTTCTTTAAAATTCGCATCTGCGTGTCTGTATGCGCCATATTAGGTGTTATAAAAGCACACCAACCAACACATAATTGTACGGATTGAAGGGTGAACTTTATTTAAACCACAATTACAGTAACCTTTCAATACCACAAACGCACAAGTACACTCGGTGGCATTTACGGCTGTGGAAATATTATTATTGTTTAATTAAGCATCGTTAGCAGCGTATGTCACATGATTGGCCGTAACCACGCTGCTAGAGGAAAGCTTTCAAAGGAAGGAAAGCAGCAAAAGGGTGTGCTGCTGCGTGTGTTTGTGAGAGTGTATCTTTTTCTTGGATTCCATTACCGACCTTCCTCGAACTCGAATTGGCCCCGAAGGTCGGCGCCGTGATGCTTTTTGCTCCTGCTCTTTCTCTCCTTTTCTCTATGTGTGCGTTTTGCAACAGTCACACAGGAAGGAACAATAAAAGCGCTTAATATGCGGGGTTTTACAGCGCGCGATGCAATTGTGCATGAAATTGTTTACCCCGGTGGTACAGCAAAACATTTACGAGATTTATGACGGCGGTGCTGCCACCAAACTTTAGACACGGGGAGGAGAATTTTGGAGCTTTTTGGAGGGAATGAGGGGAAGATGTTTGAAGGCAGCCATGGTCAGATTTGTTTAACTGTATGAGATGAGTATGGCATAAAACATGATAAAGTCACTCTTGTAACTGTTAATTTAAAAATTTGTTTCACAATGCGCGACAGAAACGTCTTATCGCGCAGCCTTCAACCCCACGCAGCCAGCCCTAAAAGCGGCACAGGAAACGAGTTTTGCAGCGTCGTTGCTGGTGTTGCAATGCTGCACCACCCTAAACAAAATGTGCGTGGGTTCACTGTTCGCTATCAGGCAATTAGCATTTGTGCCGCTCGCGACCAACACCCACGGCTGTTATCGTCATTTTGTACCTTTTTGGATTATACAAGCAAAGAAACAATACTGTCACAAAATTGTTCTTTTTTGCTAATTATGTCAGTAAACGGAAAATAAAGTGCTTGTGTCGATGTAGGGGTTCCTCCCCCGAGCTAATCAAACATCCGCCGGCAGCGGTGTTAAATGAGCTGGCACATCCCAAGCTCCAATGCCGGTAACGAAGGAAAAAACAGCAAAACTAACATAACAGTACACACACACGCACGCACCACTCCTTCCTACCAGGGGCTCGGTTTTGAACGCATCACCACCACACCAAACGACCTTGAGAGACTGTGCCTGCTAAAGCCACCGTTTTCTCGAACACACACGGGCGCGCGCGTTCAGAGGAAAGACTTCGTCGTGACCTGCGGAAAGAAATTTGTGTTTTCCTCCCTCCCGGTACCACATAATTGCGTGTGCAAGAAGCCACCGAGTCTTTTGCGCTCCCCAATCATCCCGCGTGCACTAGCAGCAGCACCACTTGCAGACTGGGTGACTTGAGCAGGCATGCAAGCGACGAACGGTACCCAAACGTGTAGGGAGCATTGTGTGCGCGTTCGATCGGCCTTGCGTATGGAACAAGCACGCGGGAAACGATCATCATTAAGGGTACGAAATTCCGGGATCGGGAGGGTTGTTAGTAAGAGTGATGGGAGCGAGAAGGAAGCGAGGGTTTGTGGAGTAATTATCGAATTTGGAAAATTAAGAGTTCATCTCCTGAAAAACAGGGCCACCAGACAGGGGTGGAAGAGGAGATGGCGCGAAATATTATAATTGAGAAAAATTCCCTTCCCCATTTGTTGCGTTGCACTGGTTGTACACACACGCACATACACAACACACATGTACACACCTGTTTTTCACCCCAACACACGTCGTGCAGGTCGTTTTTTTGGGATGCGCCCCATCTGGACTGATGTGTGCAGCAGCAACGGCAACCGAGATTGCACGAACCCTACCTAAGCTCAACACAACGAAACGCACGGCCACGTTCGGTCGATGCAGCGAGAAGAAACAGAAGAAGCAAATGCGAGTGCATACCATCTTACGAGTGCATTGACCCGAGAGAGCAACAAGCCCGGGTTATCGCTTCTCCCGGTGCAGCGATAAATGTAGCAGAAGGTGGGAGAAGAGAGTCCGAGAAAGGTATTTCACCATGTTTCGTTCTTATTAGAAACGGGGCTATGTTGTTTAATAAATCTTGGTAAAATGTTTCACGAACAAATACTTCAATACAATTCCTATTCCAACAACAATAATGTATTAGTTATATGAATGAATTATTTATTACAATTATCTGTAAATAGAATCAATAAAATTGCCAAAATTATAAAAATAAACGGCTGTAACGGACGAGATCGTTCTGAAATGCGTTTCTTAATCTGCCATTGCCATGACATTCGGAACATAATGTCGAAAGTCTACTACGAGAGCAAATTAAGCAATGCTGTAAGGCGCCACTAATAGGTTAGCTTGTTCTATCGGTCGAGTTAATTAAGATAGCCCGGATGAAAGCTAACCTTTAGGGCGAAGCCATCATGGAAAAGACAAAACCATCGGCCGTTAGCCTGTGTTGACCGAATGGAATAAGATTTTAGCATTTTATCACGATAAAATATTTACAGCTCTTCTTCTCCCCGACTATCCAACTCCTGGTCACCTGGTCTGTCATTTAACACTGCTTGTTAGCTCTGGTGGCATTTTAATGACGATAAAATGTACCTGCTTATCTGACAAAACAGTCGGAAAACATGGTTCAAAAACAAAACACCTTGGTAGAAGAATGTAGCTAATGGGGGGTGTTTTCTCGTCGTGCTGTGGAAATGGGGAACAATTTTTCTCTCAACAAGAGATGGTAAAGCTTTCCTAGAGAAAAATCGTTCTTTTTTTTTACTTCCGAGCTACCGAAGCACTATGTAATGGTTTGTCATAATAACATTCTTGCAGCAATTCAACAAGATGCTAGAGACCTTTCCACCCATCATTAGCACCGCCAACAACAGCAAAAAATGAAACGAGTCTGCCATCAAATTCCGTTCCCCATTAGAACCCTAACGAACCCCGAAAATTATGTTCATGTTCCGCTAGCGCGCTGAGATTTCCCATCAAAAAAGTGAGAATTGAACAGAAAATTGCACACAAAGTGTACGTAAGATCTCGAAAACAGATGGGAAAGCGGGAAGAAAATCGAGGGAACAAAGAGCTTCTATTCGCAAGAATCAAGCAAACGTGGTCTTAATTTACAACCAATTTAACTATTACAAGAACAACACTCCCCTCGCCTTGAGCGGTCCGTTCTTTGCCGTGCATTCGATCCAATGGTCAATGATCAAACTAAACAGCCGCCAACAGTTCGGCCAATGCCTTTCTACCGTGGAGAAAACTCAACCTCAGAGTGTAAGCTTCAGTTCCGGTTATCGCTTCTTTTGGTCGGTTTTGCTGCATTCTTCCCTGCAAGCTCGATTGCCAAAAAAAGAGTTGCCATAAAAATGAAACCGTCTCAACCTTGAAACAATTCGACTCGGGTCCGGGAAAAGATGCTCCCGCTAAATTGGGAAGAAAAACGCGTCTTCAAAGATAGCACACACACAAAAGAAGGAGCACACAAAACGACTCCAGGAGGACGCTTGGCCGCTTGTGGCCTCGTTTTATTCCCTTTTTTCTGCGGGCAGACTGAGCGACCGAATCGAATCCGAGGTGAAGATATTCTGGCGAAAAGCGGTTCATTGCACTGCTGCTCGTCTCACTTGCAGCAAGCGAGCCAAGCCGGGTTTGGGGGATTTTTTATTCCCCCGAGAGGTTCGTTGCTGCTACCACCGTCGATGTCTTTCTTTCGCGTCTTGCGCAAAGGGAAACGCAAACGCACGAAGAGACACGCTATTGCCCCCGTGGCGGAGGCGGCGGAGCAGGTTGAGCATGCGAGTTAAAGCAAAAGTAAAACAGCACAAACACACACACACACACCCAATCCTGAGTGTCAGAAAAAGGAAAAGTGTACACAGGGAGAGAAGGAATAAGAGTTTAATAAAAAATCGTCAGGATATTCGGGTTTTTGTTTTATGCATCACTAGAGCGCGAATTATTCATGAAATGGTGTTCGAAAGCTTCAAGCAGGTTCTTAAAACTGGCGGCGTAAGGAAGGTGCTCTTATAGCACACATCGCCCACGAATGGCCGTGCTCTAGTAGTAGTGCTGCTCGTTGCGTTAAGCTCACACTATCGACATCATTATGGGGGCTGTATCATTATCGCATCGCCTTGATTGACAAGCGAACTGCTCTGGTGTTAGCGATAATGCTTGCCTTTGAAACCCAGCGGCAATAGATAATAAATACTGCCGCCTCGATGCGGATTGATTTGAATGATTGGACGAGAAGCACTCAGGGTGCACTGCAAACAGGGGAAAACACACAGCAGTACAACAGCGAGACAACAAAAAACGGCAAACAGCAAATCAGCCCACCTAAAAACCACGCGCAGGCTTTTAACGATGTGGTAATGAGGCGACAGGAGTCCATACACCCGAATAGAGTGGTGAATATGTTAGAATAAAAGCAGTACGGAAGCAGCAGCAAAAAAGGTGGCAAACAAATATCAAGATTTTTGCAACAAGTTCCTTCTATCAATTTAAATAGATCGCTTAGCATGATTGGTGTATCGGACCAGCTGGCGTGTAAAACGTTTTAAGCGCTTAGATGGACCATAAAAAATGCGTTTAACATACATCTTTATCTAGATGTGTATCAAACAAATTGTCTGCCATCAGCAAATGGACTGCCTTGGCGGGTGGCTTAGCAAACTAGCCCCTTGCCTTGCCGTTCAATAACCCCAATCATGGTTAGCAAATCGTCGTTTAATGCTCTCGGCCTGCTCCAGTCGAAGGTACTACAACTGCGAAAGGTTTAGCCGTGATAAAGGACCATTAATAATGTCCACCGATCATTAGCGGAACCATACACACGTACGATCAATTATGTACTTCACAAGCGCGATCATTCTGAACGGGCCACGAGCGAAGACGACGATCGATGACGACGATGACTGGTCGAAATGGGTCTCAATTTTCTGCAATCTGTGTGACATTGCAAACTGCACATTTGCATACGGAGCCACGAGGTGAATGGATTAATCATTATTAGCCAACGGGGGATGAAAAGTTATAACGGGGCACACCACTATCACACACACACCCAGGAGATGTTACATGAAAATGCATTATTTCATTGCCCACGCTAGCCACCGGACTCGTAACAAAGTGATCGAAGGCGACCAGTGCGAGGAACTCTTTCCATCCCAGTTGGCTGCGATACATAATTTCCCCACCGGAAGAAAGGCGATGAGAAGCAAGAACAGGAACAACGACAACAAAACCGACACTCACCAGATGCTGCCTGCAATCTGCACACAAATTTTAAATCCGGATCGGTTGCAGCAAACAGTGAGAACACAGCGAAATATACACGAAAACGGATCGTAGCCGACACACACCTGCGGGCTGCGGGGCCTTTTTTCTAATTTTCACCGTCTTCCAAGAACTTGTACGAAATTTTGGCACTCTCCTTTGCAAAATTTACTTTTCTCTTCTGCAAGAAAGCACACACATTGGCCAACACTCACACACGCACTTTCTACACTCGACCAAGAAGCACCGATTTGCACGCCGTGTTGTGTACTAGTTTGCTTTTTACACTTTTTAATTCGTTTCTGCAAGGAAATTAATCCGATCGTTTGGCCGCGCAGGAGGAGCAGGATGGGAATGATTTCATCACACTGATGCGATGTTTCGCACACAAACAGATATCAGTGCTCGCAACGCACACACGCTTCTTCTTCCTCTACGGCAAACAGGCTGATTCTTGCATCACTTGCTTTTTAGATTCTATTTTCCCCCCTTTCTTCAGTGCCGTAGTAACACACTGCGAGGGGTCGAGACACTCTGTGTATAGTAATTTAACTCCAGATAATCCGTACACTTCAAGTTTCTGCACTGCTGTACTTTGTATCCCGTCGCGCTGCGGAATCAACGCACGCACACCCGACGCTGTTGAAAGTTGAGATTTTTTTGAACGGTACTATTCGGCCGGACCTTTAACGTTGGGGTAAAGCGAACTCGAGCCCGTGCGCTGCTGTGAAGGGGGGAAAGAAACAAAATGTGCTCGGGCTGTGGTGTCTCGTTTGCTCGCGATGTGTTTGACGTTTCTCTCTCGCTCGCGCGAACGCAATTAGCAAAAGCCGAACCAAAGAGCCGATTCCCAAAGAACAAATTTCATGTATCTCACTGGTCATGAAGCTGGTGCCGGGTTGACATATAATTCACACTATAGGGCCAAATCGTAACGAGGGTTTGCACATACTTCCACTTCAAGCGATGTTGATGTCGAGGAGACCCTTGACATACGACTGTATTTGAGACTGAAAAAAGATCCGTGAATCGAAATGAGGTCAGAATTCAGTAGTTTAATGTAGACGAAAATCGAGCAGAGTACGGTAAATCTTTTTCGTGCAATTTTTGTCATGCGTTGTAGGCTGAATGGCACGAATCTTTGCTTGACATGTGAAAAAAACTGAGTTTTCGCGTATAGCGGATTCCTATGGAAAAATGGTTTACACTACTGGTACGAGGGTTGAAAAATATCGCCACTGAGTATTGCATTAATGTTTTTTTGTAAAACATGTATCTTTTGCACAAATTCAATGCAAGATGCTTTAATAACATTAAGGAAATTCAAAAAGAACATAACATATTTTAAGGAATTAAAACATTTGCAAAAACACACATGGAGCTATCAACATTAGAAGAATCGCGTACTGCAAATTCGAGTATATCGAGTATCGCGTACAGGGGATAATTGCTGTATACAGTCAGAATTCACTGGTTGAACTTAAATTCCTTGTAAACTATTGAATATATCCTTTTTACTTGGCATATTTTTCTATACAAAAAAAATCTGAAATTTTTCACGGCGAGTCATGTAAAAGTTTGTAAAAGTTTCAAAAATTGTGTTTCCCATGTAAACGCATGCTTTTAAATTGAGCTGTCCACCGATTATCAATTTTTTTTGAACATTTCTCCATATTTTACGCATAATTGAGCAGGACTCTCATGAAATAGAATACAGCAAACGTTATATCTAGGCAACGGCAACTATCGTCCCTCTTCGATCGAGTTTGGGAAAGTGGCTGCTAATCTTCCATTTCGTGAACGTTTTATCTCAAAGAGATACTTCATTTTGCTAGGTTATCGAAAACGGAAGTTGTATTTGCTTAACCCATTAGCGTTATCTGTGAAATATTTACGTTTGAAATAGTTCATTTCGTTGTGTATTTCACTATTTGAAGGCGCACGGTGAGCCTAGCAAAAGCTCCCAATCTGCTCGAATTTTCAATGAGTTTAATACGAGCACAGCGCCATCTGTTGTTCGGATCCAATTTTGTAATTTGGGTGCTAGTAACCGATGACAGCGAGCAATTGCAGTTGTGTTTACCGTCAGCTGTCATGTTTTAAAACCGTTTGGAGGGAAACAGCGTCGGTCCTTTCCCAGCTGCGTGGCTACGCGTTGAAGCAAGTGTAGATTGTTCGCCTCGCCACAGTGTAGTCCCGAAAACCATGGATCCGAACGATGCATCGTTAACCTGCGCCGTCAACTTGGAATGGAATGATGCGCACGGTACCACGACGAGGAAGTTCGCCCACAAGGAGGCGACGCTGCGGCTGATCCGGAACGCGTTAAAGGAGATGTTCCTCGAGGTATCCGCACCCAAGACCAGCACGATGCAGCTGAAGCTGAGAGGCGTGCAGGTGCACTCAAAGTTCATGGCCGAAGGTAAGGCGAGTATCAAGTTTAACGACGAAAAGTGCACTCTGTTCCTGTCAAACGCACCGCCCGGACTGTTGGTGCAGTTTCTGAAAGTTGTCTTTGTGAAGCTTACCAACGGCAATGGCGCAGGAGGTCAACCTAAAAGCAAAGACGAGCTGCTGAAACAATCCCGTGCACAAATGCTGGCGGGGAAATCGATGAACCAGTACGATGACGTCAGCCCCGTGACAACGACTGAACTTAACCGAGCGCGGAAGTTGGCGACTGGCAAGGGCTCCTTGACAACACCATCGCCGTCGCAGAAGCGAAAGCGACTGTCGGACGGAGCGGCAGGTGATCGCCCGAAGCCGAAAAAACTGCTGTCTGAAAATGTGGACGAAGCGGGCTCGGGAGATGCGATACAGCTAAACGAGGAACAGAAACGCATCCTGTCCGCAAGCCAATCCGGCCAAAGCTTGTTCTTTACCGGATCGGCTGGCACGGGCAAGAGTTTCCTGTTGCGTAAAATCATTGCAGCGCTTCCACCGGACGGCACGATCGCGACGGCCTCGACGGGAGTGGCCGCCTGTTTGATCGGTGGCACCACGTTGCATTCGTTCGCTGGAATTGGTACGGGAGATGCCACGCTACAGAACTGCTACGAGAAGGCATCCCGCCCAAACACGGCCCAGGCATGGCGTAAATGTAAAAGACTGATTATCGACGAAATCTCCATGATAGAAGCGGATTTCTTTGAGGTAAGTTGTCAGTGGGACTTTGTGCTAGAAGCTCGTACCAAGGTTTTCCTTTCCTTCCCTATTATTTTAGAAAATAGAAGCTGTAGCTCGATATGTAAGAAAAAACGATAAACCCTTCGGCGGCATTCAGCTCATCTTGTGTGGTGACTTTTTCCAATTGCCTCCGGTTGGCCGTCTGCCAGATCGTTCCCGCCCCGGCCAATACTCCCAGGACGCACAACAAGACGACGAATCGGGACGGGTACGGTTCTGCTTCGAATCTAAAGCCTGGCGCGAATGCATTCAAGCATCCTACGAATTGACGATCGTGCATCGGCAGCGTGACCAGGAGTTCATTTCAATTCTGAACAGCATCCGCATCGGACGGGTGACCGATGAAATTAGCGAACGATTGCGCAAAACAGCTAGTCAACGGATCGAAACCGAGGGCATCCTCGCGACGCAACTTTGCTCGCACACCAGCGAGGTGGACGCAATAAATCAGGCTAAGCTTGAAGCACTCCGCACGGAAGCTAAACTGTTCGAGGCCAAGGACAGCGATCCCTACAGCGTGAAGCAGCTCGACATGATGCTACAGGCACCGGCAAAGCTAACGCTCAAAATAGGCGCACAGGTGATGCTGCTCAAAAACTACAACATCTCCGAGGGACTGGTGAATGGAGCACGCGGTGTGATAGTAAACTTTGTCCAAGGACTGCCGCTGGTGAAATTTAAACGCCGCGAGCTGCTGGTACGTCACGAAAAATGGTCCGTAAAGACGGGCTCGGGCATGGTGCTGACACGCATACAGCTGCCGCTTAAGCTCGCGTGGGCCTTTTCTATTCACAAATCGCAAGGTCTAACGCTGGACTGTGTAGAGCTGTCGCTGTCGAAGGTGTTTGAGGCGGGCCAGGCGTATGTCGCGCTTAGCCGCGCCCAAAGTCTCGACAGTATCCGGGTGCTGGATTTCGATCTGCGGCAGGTTTGGGCCAACACGAAGGTGCTCGAGTATTATCGGTATTTGCGGAAAATGATTGCTAACGGCAATCACATGGAGCCGGTTGCAGTCAAGCGGAAGTTGAAGAAATCTCTGTCGGCGATGGGACTGCCGAAATCGATCATGGATAAACCGTTGATGACGATCAAATGAAGCGAAGGCAATGTCTTCGTTCTACTAGTATTTGTTCTTTAGAAAAATGTATTTAAATGCGCTAGGATAATGAT
The DNA here is from genome assembly GCF_017562075.2 of Anopheles merus. Taxonomy (NCBI): domain Eukaryota; kingdom Metazoa; phylum Arthropoda; class Insecta; order Diptera; family Culicidae; genus Anopheles; species Anopheles merus. Next base: position 681,522 of record NC_054084.1, read on the forward strand.
TTTCTTCCACACCGAAACATATAATAAATAGTGCCTCATTCATTTATGCTCTGCATTTGTAACGGTGTATTGGCTTACATTTTGACCAAAGATCTACCAGTTTGAGGAAAACAGTAATCCGTAAGAAAAGTTTTACATATCTTGAAAATCTTGCATTGAAATGAAAACGTTAAAAGTAACATGCATAACCGACGTGTACTGCACTTTTCGATTGCATGTCTCCCCCAAACGCACATCTACAAGGGCTCGGGAGTATTTCAGCGAATCTACGCCGCCGTTCCGTGAATTCGCAAATACAGCCCTCTCTGTTTTGGCGTCTGCAGCGATAGAGTGAGGGAGAAAGCAGCTGTGCTGTTTGGGTCGTGCAAAAGAAAATAAAGCAAAACGAAAAGGGCTACGGCGAAATCTCCGTTCCAGAAAGAAAGTTAAATCATGAAAAACATTATCAAGCAAATATTTTCAAATAAATGTATTTTATCGCTCATTCGCACATCATCGCAGAGAAAACTAGAAAATACAGGATGATTTCGAAAAAACAGTGTTATGTCGTTCCCAATTTCCTTTCCCGCCCATTTGCATTAGTATTTCCACATACAGCAATCAACCACTTTCAAATTTGTCTGCTGAATATTTGCTTGAAATTAAATGTAACGTTTCAGTTTTCTTGTCCGAAGTGATTTCGCCCGTTTCTCGCTTTCTCTCTCTTGCGGAGAGCTGTTCTTTTTGCTCTCTTCGCAGAAAATCGTCGGAAAACGGAGTTGTGCCCTCTCGCTTGTGCCACCTTCTGCACAGCTCGCAAGCGAGATGGCGACAGTTGCAAATTCAACGGCGACGCGCTAAGGCAGCCGTCTACCGAGCAGCGAGAGCGCGTGTCGCGCCGTGTGTGCGTGTGCGAGACAGAGAGAAAGAGTGCGCGGTTTACGCAAAGCGAAAATAGGCGAGCGAACGTGCGGTGCGTGCGGTGTGTGTCGGTCGCGCATGTACACACACATCAGTCGGTTGTTGTTCGGGGCGTCGAGAGTGTACTTGGTCCGGCCGCCGTATGATTTTTCCTCCCGTCGTGGGCCGCGTTTGATTCAAAACCCAGAGGAAGCGTGCACACACGCAGTATTTGCGCAAAGAGTGGTGAAGTCCGCGTAGCAATCTCGGGAGGCTGTAGTGTGGCTGTGTGTCTCCCCCGCGGGATCGATGTGAACAGAAACCCTTTTTTTCGTGGTGTCGAAAGCGAGAGGATTTACCCTCCCCGAAGAATAAGGTAGGCGGCACGGGCATTTCACGGGCAAAACCCCCGTCCACCCGTGCACACACACACACACACGCATACGCGCTGTCACACCTGTCCGACGGGACGGGGGAGCTCAGGGCAGACGGAGCACAAGCTGTGAGTTGAGCTTTTCCCGTGCAAAACTGGTGTCTCGTGTCTTCGTGGAGTGTTGGGCAGAGCGGCAACGGTGGTGTCGGCGGTGTCTGGCAAAAAAGGTTCTGGGGGATTGGCGTGCGGGTAAGATTCGCACACTCGCCCGCTCCAGTGTGCAAGGGAAAAGGTGCATCGATTTTGAAGCGTACTGTTGGAGGGAGTCCAAAGAAAACAGTGAAAATCGCATTCAAAAACATACCGCGAGAGGGTGTGCAAAACGTGCAATTGTGAAAAACGGCTAAAAACTCGCCTGTATGTGGTTTGCCGTGTGTAAGTGTGTGTCTACCGCCGTTGGTGCATATTTTCGTGCTATGTAAAATCGATTAAAAACAGCAAAAAGGGAGAAAAAAGGTTGAATATTTTCATCCCTCGAGTGAACGAAACGAAAAAAAAAACACAAAAAGCAAACATACATGCAACCCATCGTCCCATTGCTCACACCAGTGGTTGCTGTGGTCGCGATAGAAAACGTAAAGAAGTGATGCTTTGTCGAAAAAAAAACAGCCAACGCGAGAGGAAAAATCGCCCTCTCGAAGGAAAACTTGCCCGCGACCGTTCAAACGCGCTGCTTCTGTGTTTCCATCGTGTTTCATTTTCGGCTCGGGGTTTTTTTTTCGTGTTTCGTGTGCTCATGGTGTGCGGTGTGTGTGTGTTTGCGTGTGTTTTTCGTACGTGGGGTGGATTGTAGAAAGAAAATTTGCGTTGTGCGGATTAGGGTAGAAAGCCTCCCGCCGCGCGTGGACAGGAAACGGGGAAGGAAGCGAAGACTTTTGTGTTGTCGCGTCCGCCGTGTTGCAGAAAGTGGCCGACAAACGCGCACAAACGCAGCCACATACACACACGCGCACTGTGCGGGATCATCCAGACACAAGAGAAGGGGTAGGGTGCGGAAGCGAAGGGAGGAGAAGTACCAAGGGGTGGTGCTGTCTCGCAGCCCGGGCCGCTTTCAACCCTCTGCCGCCTGCTTCCGCTTTCCGGTTGCATTTCGCGCACTCTCAAGCCCGTCGAATCTTCTCGCGTCCAAATTCCCGAAAAATTCGTCTGGGGTGTGTGAGTGAGTGTGTGTGTGTGTGCGCGCGCGCGCGAGGTGTGAAAACGGGAGGGTGCGAGACAGGTTGTATGTGTGTGTGTGTGTGTGTATTGTTGATGGGGAAGCGCGAAGTAAAAGAGTGCGCGATCCCTTAAAAACAGTCAGTCCCAGGGGGCAGCAGTCAGTTCCGCGGAGTAGTAGTCCCCCGGCATGTAGTAGGCGAAACGAGAAACCCCGACGAAAACCGTCGCGAATGGCAGTTAACAAACGTCAAAGGCGAGCGCATGCGTTGCAGAGAGAAAGAGAGCAACACGGTGAGAGAGCTCCCAAGAGTAACAGAGAGAGAGAGAGAGGGATAATGGGACAGCCAGCAGGCATGCGAGGGGTGGTCAGATTCGGTCGGAAGGGTGCGACGATCCCCGAGTGTGCGTGCGACGGTGACGGGGTCAGACAGTCAGACAGACTGATTCCGAGCAAACCACCCCGTCTGTCCCGTCGCCACTCAATCCCATCTCTCTTTCCCTCCCAGGCACTTTGTTTCCCTCTCGCTCTCCCGCTCTTGCTCTCTTATACACTCTCGCACTGAATGGCAACCCCTCTGCAGCAACGGGAAAAGGGGTTGAAGCAGACAGCTTCAGCTGCAGCGACAAGGGTGAAGACGATGACGGATGACGAGGGTGACGGGGGATGATGGCGTGCAATGAGTCTCCGTATGTGTGTGTGTGTGTGGCTATGCCCGATTATAATAAAAGTCGAGTTGCGTAAGTGCCGAGAGCGCGGCCCTTGAGAGAGAGAGAGAGAGAGCGTGCACGGGTAGAGTGGTGGATTGTGGCGAAAACGAGCACAATTGCGCACGCGGTGCCTGGTGCGCCACCATTGTTGTGTGAGACTAGAAATTTGGGGGGAAATTGGGGGGAGGGTGTAGTGTGACGTTTTTTTGCATTCCTCCACCGACACACAAACACACACGGGGCCTCTCTAGTCTAAAGCTCAAATCACCCAGATTAGTCGTGGTGTTGTGTAGAGGCAAAAACATTACGAGCGACTGCTGTTATCAATCTTTGTGGGACTGTCTGCGACCTCTCCTGTGTAGCGCGTGTGTGTGTGTTTATGGGGGTGGTGGGGGATGTTTTTCTATGCCCGGACGGCACTGGTAGACACTGATTAGCCGACACATGGTTCACAGAATCCACCGCTTGTTTAAACATGGTGCAATGTTTGTTGTTGTCCCCTGCAGAGCGCGACTCCTACTACTCACTCGCCCGCCATTTTGCAAAACTTATCAAACCACGCTGTTAGTTTCGGCTCATTATGAAGGGGTATGATGACGCATGGGATGCTGTGAGGAAAATAAAGGAAAGTTGTCTTGGAATGATTGTAAAGTGCAGTTAAAATAGAACAATGAAAATGAAGCGTATTTTAAAGAACACGGAGACTGAAGTGACTCAGCCGCGGGAACACAAAAGCGACAAATGCATTTTTTAACTGCTTCCGACGAATCTCTCGACTGTGGCCGGAGAATCGTTGTTTCGTGTATGTGTGTGAGTGTGTTTTTGGTGCTTGCAATTAAAAACAATAAAATAAACCGGCTTTTCTCCACGAAGCTTGTACCGTGCGTCGATAATAATGGACGCGTTTTTCCTTGCCACTGCTGCTGCAGCGTGGTCGCGTGGTCCCAAACCGGCGCTCGTGTGTTTGTGTGTGCGTGTGCGTGTATGTACGCACACTACACACACGCTGCTGCCGCTGCACCCTTATCTTTGCGAACGTTTTGCGCGTGAAAAGGCGCCGCAAGCAGGCAGGTCGTAGCAGGCTATGAGAAAATGCAAAGTTCAAAAATAAAACGCCGTTTTGCTCGCTCTCTGTCGCGCTGTCGAATTGCCCACGAATCGTTCGTGTGTATGTGTGTGTGTGTGTATGTTTGTGCACCAAGAAGAAGAAGAAGAAGAAGAAGAAGAGCCTCTGAAATATTAGCATAGCACACACTGCCGCCATGCATGAGTGCGGGGCGAACCTGGAGCGCATAATGTAATTTCATTCTTGTTTTCTTCTCTCATTCGTTTCAGACGTGTACGGACGCGCGCGCCTGTGTGTGTGTAGGTCTGATTGCGGTCTGGCGCGAGCGGTGGTGAATTCTAGTAAGATAAAACAACAACAACAACATAGGCAACTGAAAAGCGCACCCCCAACAACGGGTGAGCAGTGAGAAGAGGGCGGGCGAGTTTTGCCCCCAAACGAGAAGCGGCATAGAGAAGAGGAATGGATCAGAGAGCGTAACAAGGCGGGAGTTGTGGAAGTGATCGTGTGTGAGAACGAGAGTTGTGTGACGAGCCAAAGTTACTAAAAAAGGGAAGCAAAAAAAAAACACGCAGTGGTGGTTGGTTGGTTGGTGAAGGAAAACCGGAAGGGCAGGGAAAAAGATGGCTCGCCAAAATAATTCTACGCGCCGCAGCGTCATCGGCCGCGATGCTGTGCGATCGAGCTGATCGCGCGTCGACCACGACAACCACGACGATGATGATGGCAAGTAAGATGAAAGGCCACCACCACCATCACCACCACCACGGCACGGTCGCTTGGTCGTGAGAGAGGACGATGGCGCAGAAGCAACGCGGCAGCAGCAGAAGCAGCAGCAGCAGTGGTAGTGAGTCGATGAGCAAGGCAAAAGTGACCCCGCTCGACCCAGCGTGAGCGGCGGAGCAAAAGCGTGTGCGTGTGTGTTTGCGGATTTGGAAAACATCATCACCCCGTAGAACAGGGCGGGGCAGATCGGCGGAAAGGAAGGAAAGGAAGCCGGGAAACCCGGAAGAGGAAAGGAAGCGAGTGTGTGCGTGCGTTTGTGCGTCACTGTGAGTGCTTTGAAAGGGAGGGAAGGAAGGGTGGCGTGCGGGTCGTCGGGCAGTGCGTTCTTGTGTGGGGTTGCGTGAAGAAAAGTGCGTGAGAGCGTGGTGCGCAAAAGAAAGGAAAATTCGATCGCGCATAAAACGAGCGGCCGAAGGAGCGCACTGGAAGAAGAATACGAAGAAGAAGATTGGAATCTAGTGAGTGTGTGTGTGTGTGTGTGTGTCTCCAAACGCCGACCTCACCACAACCCCTCAGCGCAATACTACCAACGAAAAGTGAATTGGCATTGTGCATTTTGATTACGCGCTCATTTGTTTGTTTGGGTTTGGTGCGTGTTTCTGTGTGAGAGCGAGAGTGCATTAGAAATTGGCGCACAGTGTGTGCGTTTGTAAGCTTCCCAACAGTGAGGCGAAGGCCTGTGTTGGTGTGTGCGCGAGAGTGTGTGTTTTGGTAGGGCGGTACATGCGGTGCGTGTAGTGGTAGTGCACACAGAGGGGCGCGCTAGTGTACAGCAAACATGACGGAATACGTGCCACCGCACGTCATCTCGGTGCTGAAGACGTACCAGGACAAAGCGCCCCGGAGTCTGCACGGGCCGGGCCTGTCGCTGGTCCATCCGAGCAAGGCAGGGGCGGCGACCGGGCCGGGTGGTGCGATTGTGGTCGGCCGGGCGGAAACACCCGATCACCTGGCGTCGCAACATCACGCCCTGTCGCACCACGCTGGAGAGCCTTCCGGTGGTGGTGGTGGTGGTGGTGGGCGGGCTGGAAGTGATGAGGACGAGCTGCCACAGCCGCGACAGCCGATGGGACCGCCGGTCCCGGGCGTCCCGATCATGACGACGCCCGACCCGGACTGTGGCATCCTGCACATGACGATGCTGGAGGGCAAGCGGATCGGGTGCTTCCTGCTGGGCGGCGAGACCCGGCTCTGTCTGCCGCAGATCTTCAACAACATCCTGATGGACTTCAGCGTGGAGCAGATCAACCGGAGCATCCAGGAGCTGATGATCTACCTGTACAACTGCACCGACCAGCAGCTGGCCGAGTTCAAGCGCGCCAACATCATCCCGGACACGGCCAAGTCGTGCGGGCTGATCACGCGCACCAACGCGGAGCGGCTGTGCAGCTCGCTGCTGCACCAAGCGCACGAGCTGCGCCCCCGGCTGAAGGGTGGCGGGCCCGGCAGCGCGCTGCTGAACGGATCGTTCCGCGTGTACCATCGGTGCTTCGGGCGGGGCGAGGGCCTGTTTCTGCCCGAGCTGTACAGCTACGATGAGCAGTCCTGCATCGAGTGTGCGGAGTGTCGGGGCCTGTTCTCGCCCCAGAAGTTCGTGTGCCACCAGCACGAGCCGCAGGAGATCCGCACCTGCCACTGGGGCTTCAACTCGAGCAACTGGCGCTCGTACATCCACGTGGCGGAGAGCGAGAAAAACCGGGAGGAGCATGCGCAGGTGCTGGACAAGATCTGGCTGAAGGAGCGCGAAATCGAGCAGGAGCTGGAAGCCGAACGGGCCTTCTGGGTTGCAAGACGAAAGGTAAGGGATGATGATGATGTGGTGAGCACTTTTATCTCACCGGAACTGGCGGTCTGTTTGACGTGAATGTGTTTGTGATGTCTCGCTCGTCTTATCACGGACTTTCAGTTGATTGTTTTACTGCAGCTAGCCGGTGCTGTGGTGTGCTGGAAGAGATGCCAGAAGAGCGTAGGATTAACGCTGGTCGCTACTGTTGAGTTTGCTTTTGCACGAAACGACGCACTCACTCGTCCGTGATAAGCGCTTGCTTTGCGTTGACGTGGTCAGCGCCTGTCTGCGCCTTGTCTGGGCCGTGTAGGGCGATGAATTGCGGCCGAGACTATGACGCAAATGGGCAGCCGATCGGTTGGAGTTATCGGTTTGCTTGCGGAGTGGGAACAAGGACCAATAAATGTTCGCGAGTCTTTTGTTAAGTTTGATTTATTGGTGGAAATCGAGAGAACGGAGATAGTAAATTAAACATAGGTGTGTGTCTGTGTGATCCAAAGTCTTGAGTTTGGAGTTTCGGTAGTTTTGTTGGGATTTAGGGATTGAGAGTTGCCACAAAAGTTGTTGAAATGTTTTTGATGAGGCGATAGTAGATATGGAAGCCTTTCGAAGCCTTTGAATGTCATCAAAGCCATACATCAGAATCACTAAATACAAACATTACTCTCGTTGGAATATCGGGAACTGAATATTCATTATTGCAGACTAGATTTCCGTATGACCTAATATTCTGGACTCCAACACCTGAGACGGTAGAAGGAAATCAGAATCTTTCATATCTGGAAGACTCGAAGAGTTTGAAGATCATCAAAGCCGGTCTTCAAACACAAGTATTCCTTTGGTAATGAAATATCGGGAACTAAATGTCCAATTTTGGTGAACATAGTGAATGAGAAATGCTTAATACCTAACATTCTAGACAACAACTGACACCCCTCTTCTCTAGAACGCTCTGGAAATTGAAATCACTATATCCAGAGCATCAGAACAATGAATCTGTCAGTGCGCCGTTGGCATAAATCTTTGCTCTTTATTACATTACTCAAGCCTCAAGAATCGATACGTAAGCGGGAACAAAGTGTTAAAATTGACATCGAACATGTCAGCATTGTGACACTCTCTATCTCTGGTTGCTCTGTTCTTGAGCAGAGCACTTGGCCATCAGCACCGGGAGCGAAAAGCAAAACCACACACATACACACAGAGAATCACTTTGCCCGATTGTTGCTGACACGCTATACTTGACAAACAATCGCTTTACTTTTCATTTCTTCCACTAGGGGAAGAGCACTTTCATTTGTTTATATGATTGTCGGTTCGGTTCTGTCGACTGTGATTTTTTCCCTACAGTTGGGTGTTTACTCTTGTTTTTTTTTGTACAATAGCCCTTTTTGAGAAGAATAGTTCAATTATTCCTTTCATTGCCATGCTCTGTCAAGGGTTTGGGTGAGGCAAAATGAGCCAACTCACAGAATGGAGTAAAAAGACTCCACTCGGGTAGTCGTGTTCTAAGCCTCAGAGCTTTGCTTTGTTTCTGCATGTGAAGTACAATGTGTATGTGCCTCACATGACCGATGTAGGAGAGTGCTGGCCATGTAGCGAATGGATGGTGCCTTATGTTTGCAGTGTGTTACGTTTGTTCTGGTGATGTCAGTCACTTGCGACAAGTGCGCCACATTAGAGAGGAATCGAGAGCGAGCCGTCGTGGAAGAATACGTCAGCAAAAACTTATCTCGTCTTAATGGGATACTTTTATTGTATAAACAGTTGTGTTGGGGGCGATATTGATATTGGGAGCACCCAATGAAACTGGTACATTAGTTGGCGTACGTTTTAGGCGCTGTGTTTTGATATGTTGTTATGAAGGTTTAATTAATAGGACGGTTTGTCTCATATGAAGCGGCCCTTCTAGGGACAAACTGCAACTTTCAACCCTTTTACTGGAAGGTTGGTTTGATGTTAAAAGTAGTTTCTTCTACTTTTCTTCCACCGCCGAAGACCTTAGTCTGCGGGCTGTTTCGAACCTCTGGTAGGTGTTTCACGCAGTAGAAGCTGGTTTTGAAGGCAGTAACCACCACTGCCAACCAGCTCCGGTTACTGTTGTTCGCGTTTGTAGGCATGCTTGCCGCCTTTGTGAGTGTTGTTGACCATTTTCTTTTTCGCTACAACGCAAACTTTTCACGGCCATCCCTCGTGTTCACACTGACCGTTGGACCAGTCAGGAGAGTGGCCCGCAGAGCGGAGGAGTACGCGCGAGGGAGAGGGAGCATGAATGTTGGGAATCTGGCGTAATGTTGCGCTGCTTCATGGCGGTATCGGCAGCCGGAGAAACAATATGCAAGCGCCTTGTGTGCCCACCGCGCGGTACTGGCTGTAGGAGAGGAACCTGGTGCGATGGCCAAGCGAGAAACGTCCACCGAACCAATTCCACGCCAGTTCGTTCACTCGTGACCACTGTTTTGCAACGTGTGTCGATTGGTATGGTTGTTTGTATTTCCCGCCGTGCACCGTGCACGGCAGCATACTTTGCCTTTTTGGGGGTTTATCAAACTTTTCGCCCCGGCGGTGTGGGATTGGGAAAGGTATGTACGTGATAGGAGGTGCTTGGTGCGCGTGATTATGCGCGTCATGTGCAGGGGGTTTTGCTTTGCCGTTTTCTAGAAAACCTTATTGATTGATTGCATAGGACACATTTGCCGCTACTTTCTCTCTTTCTCCTGTCCCAGGCCGAGGGCGACGATAAGATAGGGTGATCGATAAGATTAACCCACAATCGATCGTAAACCGAGGCGCACCATATGGTGGTGCGTTTGTGTGGTGTTGAAATGCTGCGCTTGTTGGAGTTTGGAGTGTTATCGAATGGAATAAAAATTAACCTCCGAATGACGGTAGGTCAGTATGAGTGATGGAAGCTGGTGAAGTGGTGGGAATGCTCCTACATTTAAAAATCGGGGTGAAAAGATTTAAACAGACCCTAACTGGGACACCGTTCGCCTAGGTCATCCCCGGTGTCTACTTCGTGCGAGTTGTCTTTGATTTCGTGCACGCTTCACGTCCTTGGCGTGCTGACGGTGCGTCGAATGATGTAACTGTCACTGATCGTATGGAGTTGTGCTGTGGATCAGTGACAAAACATCGCGATGGTTTTCATAAAACAGCGTGATTTGTTGGAATGGATCTTCCTTGATGTTCGTTTTAGTTGGAAGAGAAGCGTTTTTTCGTCCATCTTTACTGGAGATGTGATTGGAGTTGAAGACTTCCATGCAAACATCACGTTTTATGGTCCATCTTTTTCTTTGTTCTCGTAAAGGCTTTCAAAATGGTCACAAAGGCAAACAATAGTGTACTTCTGTGTGTTCTCGAATAGTAAAGAAGCATTAAAAAATAATAAAAAATCCGCCAAAATAAACCTCACAAACTTGATTTATCGTGTCGCTCACCCTTCTCCACGTTTCCGGATGATCGTGCCTTATTTAGGAGGGTTTTGTTTCTTATTTCTTCTAAACAATATCAGTACCCACTTACACTGTTGGTACGTCGCGTTGGTGAAGGTGTATGAGGCCGTCGGTTTTTTTTTGTACCACATTAGTGTGAACATCGAACCTGCCCAATAATCCGTGGCAATTGGGGTCTGGCGTGTGCTTCTCTCCCTTCAATATGGAAAAGTTGACCTTCGGGCGGGTTTGATTTTGGCGCGTTTTGAGCACGGCGGAGAAGGAAAACGAAGGGGTTAATTTTAACGCCGGCAGCGCAGTTGTCGTTAGATATGTGGGGGTTTGGTTGGTGTGTATCTGTTGCCAATGAAGCACGTTTTTGGTCGTGAGAGCCAATGTGTGTGCCCCCCACTTTTGCCTTTCTTTGCACGAATTTTATTAGTGGCCTGTTTGGAGAGGATGATTTGGTATCGAAATGGGTTAGCAACGGCGTAATGTTGTTGTTTTTGGCTTGCGCTCTCCATTCCGAGCTTGGTGCATACCAAATATTGACCTTCATGCATCCAGAAGAGTGAAAGAGGGAGGAATACTGTATGTGAGAAATGTAATCTAAACACGATGGGTTGAAAAAGTCTGATTTAGCCTTTGCTAAGGGATGAGAATATAGATGAGAAGTTGTGAACTTTGTGCATTATACTTGAGAAAATCTTTTAACTGGTCAAGAAGATTCGATTCTTCTATTAAAATGCTATATGGTTTCTCAAATTAACAAAACTGGCGGTGTTGATGAATCTTTACACTTCAAAACCCGAAATATTATGCAGTAACGTAATTATGTGGGCCTCTTGGATTATCTTTTCAAAGTGTTTTATATCATCTAAGCTCATCAACGAATCGATGCTTTGACGCTCGCGCCCAAGATGGGCCATTCGAAAGGTCATTGTGACATGATTGTTTCATCCCATTTTATATGCTTGTCGCTATATTTCTCACTCTGCCTCTTTGGGTGTGATGAACACTAGGGGTCATTCGTCCGTCCTAGAGAAGGCCAACACCAGTCAGCTAGCCAGCCAGCATCTTCCCCCGCTTACGGTCACGACAATCGTCCGATGACCGTTACATTGTTGCGCGACCGTAGGGTGTTGTTTTCCTTTTTTCCTTTCCTTTCCACTCCGCTCTTTGCGTTGTTTTGTTTCAAGACTCTCCCCCACCCAAAGCATTTGTTATTGTTTTGTGACGGTGGACTCTGGGGAGAGTTTCTGAGTGCGTCGTCGCCGTCCCCTCGCGCGTGCACGCCAGGGTCATGCCTTGCGAGCAGCGAGAGGCGCGTCTGTGGCGCGTCGTGACACGACCGAGCTTGAGTGTGTGCATTTGTATGGTAATAATCACGAATGCAAGAGACCCACCGTCCCATCCCATTCTCGCGGACAGCCGCTAGACACAACAAGCGCAGCTCGGCAGCAGTGCAAAGCAAGAATCGTTGCTGGTCGTGGAATGAAGTTCGGAAACTATTTTCGGCCCGAGTTCAATCACATTGCTGTGTACTGTTTTTTTTTTCTCCAAACCCCTGATTTCTCCCAAAGTTGCCTGATCAATCGGAACTCAGGGCGCTGGTGGGTGAGATGTAGCGATTTAAATGTAATACGCCCAATCAGGTTTACATTTCGAACGGCAAAGAAGACGTTTCGCATTCTCCATTTCAAAAGGCCACATTCCCGATAGGGGGTCAGGCCGATAGGGCGGCAACTGTCCCTGTTTTGCATTCCTTCATTTCCAAGCTGTGTGTGCGGACGTGTGCATGTGTGTGCTGTGGGAATTCTGACGTCAGTCGTCGCCGTCGCCAGCGGTCTTGGAAGTCTTGCGTCGTCTGACTTCGTTTTACTTGCAAATGATCGACCAGAAAACTCCCAAAAGCCTGTGTCTCGTCCACCTCTTCCCACCCGTGGGGTCCCCTCCTAGACCAGGGGTGGGTTAAGCTGGGGGTGGAATTTGTTCTGTGTTGTCTGACCGTGTTGTCTTGCCTCTGCGTCGTTCGTGTCCCACACTGTCGTTCAACGGTCATGGTCATAGAAAATAACAGCCGAACTACACCCCCCCCCCCCCCCCCCTTTGCGAGTTTGATGGTCGAAAGAAAATTATGGGTGGTAAGGGGGAGAAGCAATAGAGGAATGACTTTTTTGACACATTTGCTAAATTTAGCCTTTTCTCGTAGCGCAGGCGGCGGCATCTCTGTGTTCGTGCTGTCTTCGCTCGCTCTCTCTCTCTCTCTTTTGGCCTCTTCAATGCAGAAAAAGAGCAAAATGTTGGCGTCAATATGTGCGCATCATGATCATATTGGGCAAGTCGAAAAGGGAGATTAGAGAAAGCGATCATTCGAATGGATTCTTGGATTTTTATGTGAAATTAATAGCCACCACAAGATGGAGAAAACATTCCAAAACAGTAGCAACCGGCAGCTTGAAAATTGTAAACTAGTATGACATCTTACTCATCCTATCTCACTGCCGGGGCGGGAGCATTTTGTTGACCATCCATTCCCATTGATCGTAAGAAACTCAGCTTTTCCCACACAGCCGCAATATGCACGCATCCGAACACATTCCGATTGCGTTTTGCAGTGCAGGCTGGAATTTGTTTATGCTTCGGGCGTTGTAGCAGCACAGTTTTATCCATGCATCGTCCGCGTATCGTATGCGTATATTTGCGCGAAGGCGGTTAGTGTTCCGGTTGCCTGGCAACGATTTTCCGCCGCTGTATAGTTTTTCGCGTGCAGCTATGCCATCCATCAAGATGGGAAAAACATTCCTGCAAGAAAGACATCATTTTTTGCATGTGTAAACAATGGAGCGGGTGGTGGTGGTTGCTGTTTGATTATTGACGGGTGGGAGTTGGAAGGGGAACGGTTGTTCGCTAGACGGATGGGCGGGGTAGCTTTATATTGCCGTAAAATGGCATGTTTTTGATAAGATTGCTGCAGTGTGGCTTCCGTTTGCTTGCTGTTGGTTTTATTGATGAGAGTACAGCCATTGAATCACCTCATGCCCATTATCATCACAATTGCTAACAAGTGGACATGCTTACATACACACAGACATGCATTCTGTCATGGAAGGCTGGGAAAGATAGCTCAGCAATGAATGTCGTGTTTCGGTTCCAAGATTCGGGTTTTAATGTAGCATTTAAATGAAAAATTGCTCTGTTCAATTTTCAAAAACACGCTTTTCTCGATACACCCGTATGTATTCGCCTGCAATTCATCAGCTCTCATGGTGAGCGCATGTGCGCCATTAAGCATGTGTGCGCGGCCGGTTTGAGGATCGGAAGAGAGATAAAAATACACTCGCGCGCGCTTTCCTGTTTGTCTGTCGCCACGCCGCGCGTTGCCGTGGGCCCGCGCGGTTTGTCCGTTTTTTTTTCTCTTCACTTCTACTCTTCTACCTTTGGCTGTGCAATGTCTGGGCCGGCAGCAGCAGCACCCTGCACCGGGGCAGACGGCCGCAGTGCGAAACGAGCCCGTCTTTTTTTGAGATGTTCTCCACCGAAAAATCTGCCCGATTCGCATGTTTGCGGTGACCGGGTGGAAGAAAGACAGCGAGAAGCTTCAAGATGGCTGGCGAAGCAACGACCAAAGGGGTGGAAAGATGTAGTGTACAGGGGTGGGATACACTTGTCACGATCGAAGAGCGCTGTAGTTGCGCTACAAGTACAAGTAGGGATGAATTTGACGTTTGTTGGTGATGATGTAGACGCAATTCGAAATTTCTTCTTTCCTTCATTGAGCCCCGCTGGAGCTTGTTGTCTTGTTCACCCATCAAAATCAACAGAATCTTGCAACAGAGCATCGCCCTAGTCGTGTGTGAGCTGAGCTGTTTGTTCAACGAGAGCGCAATGTCCCATCTCAGCTCCCGCGATGTGCCGAGAAAGGTTTTTTTTCTGTCCGGAGCTCGATCGACTCCTGAGCATACTGGAGATGCAGGTGTGTATGTGGGAAGGAACACATGCGCAAGTTGTTGCAAGTGTTGGTAGACCCTAGCACCACCCGTCTGCTAGTATGGGGCAAAAACGAGAAGATTTTTGGGACAAACACGTAGAAGAAGGGACGACACCCTTCAATTCCCCAAAGACTGCCCCAAAAGACGTTTGGCGTTTTGTCTCCGCCGCAATCGTACGTGTGTGTGTGTGCGCACAAGGCTCGGTTTTTATTTTAATTTTATTTTCTATCGCTTTTCGCTCTTGGTGGTATCCGGCGCGCGCGTGTGTGCGGCTCTTGGTTGGTTGCGGCCTGTGCCTGTGAGCAGAGTATGCGTGTACCACAATGCATTGTGAGCGTGCCCGGCTCTGTCTGTACTGCCGCTGGCCGTTTGCGTTTTCCGCGCTTCCCTTTCGGACTCCGTTTCGGGTTTATGTTTTATATTCTCCCTTGCCTTCCCGCTGAGCGCCCCCTGCGCTTGTGCTGTCTTGTTCGACGCTGCGTTGCAACGCGCGTACCAATGGACTGCGTCTGCCTTCGCTACGGCCACACGGTTATCGTGGCTTTTCCTCTTCGCTCCATTCTATTTTTTGGCGCTGTCGCCGCTGTTGCTGCCGCTGCCTCCGCCGTTGCCGCCGTGTACGATGTGGCCGCGAGCCCGCGCGCGCGCACGCCTCTCCTCTTAGCGCGTTTTTTCCTTCGCTCTGTTGTTTGGTGGCCTTTCGTTGCGTTTCTTTTCGCGTTTCGGTGCGCTTTTCGGCGATGGTAGTAGTGGTGATGATGGTGTTTGTTTCTTTTTACCCTTGGCGGTGGTGTTGCTGCTTGTTGGCTTCGTTCCACTTCTGCCGCTAGAGACCGATGACCGATGGACCCTTTCCACACTATGCGCCCCCTTTAGCCCGCTCTCATCATCGAACGCTCAAGGGGAAGAGCAGAAACCAACAAAAAACACGAAAAAACAGACACACATACGCACACACATCCTCTATCGCTTGAAACAGCGTGTGTGCGGTTCAGCGAGCGTAACAGCGACAGACCGAAATGTGGAGAAGCAAATTAATGCAAAAAGAAATCCACACCAGGAGGGAGGGGTTGAAACGAAACGCAAAGAAGAAGAAAAAAAACGCGCATAAACGCACACAACCATATACACATGCTATATCATCAAACCGGTCTGTGCGTTTGGGCCCCCTGTCCTTATCTCCCTTACTTTGCATGTCCTTTTTTCGTCTCCCGGTGTTCCTTCTACCCTTCCTTCTGCATGCGCCTTTACATACACACAGAAACGAAATTGTGTAGTGCTTTTTTATCGCTCTTGCAACGTCTACCGGACGTGGATTGGTCGGGGGGCGTCCGTTGGTTAATTTGCAACTCGCTGCATCGTCAGCTTGATTGACGACGGCAAACTTTTACGGTGCGCAGTGGCCACGTTGCCACAGCAAAATGAGCCAGCATTAGGTGGTAGAGTAGCGCGGCTTTGAGTGTAGTTCGAATCGTTCGACTAATCATTTCTGTAAAGAACCATATCTAAAAGCAAGCCAAAACATTCCAGTGAAGGACGTTCCGGCGAAGCGCTTATTTATCCATTATATACCAGCTAACGATCATCATCACTTCACCAGCGCCATCGTCATCAGCATCGTTGGTAGATCGTTTCAAGCTCTGGCTGCGGTGCTGCTATTCATTTGTTGTCATCGCGCAGCTCGCTGTCGTCGTGGTGCCTCTTTATTGCTCACGCATCATCGGGTCTGATCGGTCCCTTCCGGTTCGGTACTGACAAGCCGACGGATTCTTTTGACCCTTTTTTGCGGTATGTGGCGCAGCGGCGGGGGCAGAGTAGTGGATGAGGCCAGGGGAATGGTGTACCCTTCGTGATTGGGACCGGGGCAGCCATCGATCTTGCCGGGGTGGAATGGCTCTGTAATATAGCATACAATTTAATGCCAGACAAGGTTCGTTGGCTCGCATATTTTGTGCTGAATGCCAGTGAATGTCAAATATTGCACTAAGAAATGACAAAAAAAAATCATTTGGAATTATCTAGATTGTACAGTAGTAGGGCTTGCGCTAATGATGAAGCAGGTTAATTTTTAACGCCGTAGTAAGCTAGCTGCCACATGGTGTAATGGTAACCGCTTGGTCTGCTAAGCGACAGGTAATGGGTTCAAAACAAACAGGAGCCCCGGTCCCTTTTCTGCATTAAATTGCTAAAATAGCAAATGAATAAAGATTTCACAAAATATACTATTCAAAACAAATGGACATAAGTTACAGACGGTTGTATGAAATACACCTAGTTGGCTATATTTTCTCCTTCTGTTGACTTGTCTATTTTGTCTCATTTATCAATTTGCAACTGTCCAATATGTGCCATGGGAATTTGAAACACATTCTTGGACCACATCAACGTGTGACCAGTTCGCTTCCATGTGAGCGCTCTGTTGAAGTTTTTCTTGCTTTCTGTTAGCATCATTCTTGTGTAGAAATATTCCTCCTATGCTTGATCGTGTAGGTGTGCGTGCATGCACGGTTGTTTGTGTTGCGCTTTATGCAGCATAACACGCGATCGTTCGCGACCGCACCAAGCACATATGGTTCACGCTCGCTGCTCGACTCATCTGCTGCACTCCGGTGTAGGTTTTCTTGCAGTTTGCTTTGTTTTGCCGTCTGTTACGATGGACCGGGTGGACAAAGATCGTCCGTCTGCTGGCTCGATGGAGGAGCTTGGCTGAAGAGGAGCCAGAACGTTGTGTCTGCCCGCCACGAGCTCTGTACCGGCCGGGGTGGTTTGGTACACGTTGCCTTTAGCGATCGCTTAATTCCTCCCCAAACGGAACGGGTTCCGTTGAATGTGCGTTAGAGTTGTTTTGGTCTTGTTCAGATTTTGGCCCGTTCTTTTGTGTTCGTGTAGTCTTGCAGGCGTCTCTTATTTTTTCCCCCACCCGTACACTCGTTTTGCTTTCATTGGCACTGTTTATGAGCGGGGCTCGAGACGTGTATTCTGTTCGCCATTTGTGCCGGGAGTTTCGTCTTCTTTGCATCGCGCGTGCATCTTGCAGCAGCATTCTATCGCAACATACGCAACACAGGCACTCCAAAAAAAGCACAACCCTTTCAGCAATCCAGAGGGGAATGAAAAGTGATGCTCTTTATATTGTAGTGCTGTGCTTGTCCGGGTGGTGATTTTTTTAGGGCTTGTACATGGAGAGTGTATTTTGAACTTCACTTCATTTGTATGCGGCTGACAAACGGTAGCACCTGGGCAAGGCCATCAGAATGATGGGACATTTACGGGCCGGAGCAACGATCTAAATTGGTTTAGTTCTGTACGCTGGGAAAGGGTGTGCGAGAACGCCTGTAAGATTCTCATGGGACCTCGGTTTTCAGGTTCGCTTGTGTGTCTGATGCAGGTGCGGGCAGTTGAGTGTGTGTTTGTGTGATCTTAAAATATTCCTTCTAGCACAGAAGGTACAGGCTACTTAAACAGTACGTTTCAAACGACGGATTTTTAATTGGAGTTGTGTAAGGAAACCTAGAAATTACAAGAACATATCAAATATTAAATTCTCAAGAGGTACTTTGTGTGTGTGTGTTTGATCTAACAAACGGTTCTCTTTCTCATTTCAGGTATGTTTGCTGCATTGGAAGTATATATTGATCCGTTGTATGTAAGTTTTACTTAAGCTGCCAAGTAAGTGGATCCCTCAAGCCAGGAATTGAAATCTGAGATAAGAATGGTAACATGCTTTAAAAGTTGCATAATTTGTGTCGTCCTTCAAGAGATATCAACCCACGATTGTTCCCAATGTTCGGCATTTGAAGCAGATAAACAGACCGGAAATTGGATAGAGTGTATCGTTGAACAATCGTAACTCTCTGTAACCTGCAATTTTTCAAGGTTAGAACCTACTCCATGTTTCCGCTCTGCCCTAGTTCCCCCTAGGCTGGAAGATCCTGGAAGAAGGGAAAGGGATCGCACGGGAGTGGTTTCCCAATAGCACTTAACACGCTCCGTTCACATTCTCTTCAGTGCAGTGTGTCTGGCACCAGTGACATAAGGACGTGATTGTGTGTACTCGATCGGCTGGCTGCGTTGTCAGTGACGCTCGTATGACACAATTTGTTTACTAACTTGGGGCTATAGTACCGAGTCGAAGTGTGGAGCTTTGTTTACGCATGCCCAGACAGACCACGTCTTTGGGTATGGGGCGTGCGTTTACTATGCAGCTGTGATAAGATGGCAGACGCACTCCAAGCTTCCTCTACCACACAGCTTTCTCATCACCTTTTGTCCACGCCGTCGCCGTGCACTCTACGCCCTATCAGCTTATCTCTGATCGGATCGGAGGTACTTTTACATTTATGTGTGCATGGTTGTGTGTGTTTGCTTTTGCTTGCGAGAAGACAGAACAGTCTGGCGGACGTGGAGACGATTATATAGAGTTGTCAAGAGTGAGACATGGACATGGGGCGCACGTCTGTTGTTTTCCTTGTTCGAGCGGCGCCATTTGTTTGCTTCCATGTTGAGTAAGTTCTCGCTGGGCTGTTTTGACACGGCAGCGCAGGGTCGAGAGGTAAAGGTAGTAGCCGTGTCTGAGAGTGCTGGAAGAGCAGGCGCGCGTTGTATCTGGTGTGATCGCACCGAACCGGTTGTGCTTGCTTATCGCATGTCAAAGAGACAACCAGATTGTAAATATTTTTGCAAAGAAAATACTCCGGCGTCTGACATGGGGCAAGTTCTTATCACAGTGTTCCAGCTACGATGGTTATTGTGAATTTGAACCTGGAGATGGAACACAAAATTGGAGTCTTGATAAGTTATTTGAGCATTAGATAAAAACTCAAGATGTTCTCACACACACCCCGAAGTCAAAACTCGTTTTTCGCCCATCGATTATGCTGCAGTTTCTTGCATCTACAGACAACCGTACTTTGGATTCGGTCAATTTCTTCCGCTTCGATTTTCCGTTCCGGTCGCGGTAGCATTGGAATGTGTTTCCTGTTGATGTTTTAATTCCTACCATTATTCCCTGGAACATAGGGCCGTCCTTCTCGCCGCCTTTTTGTTGTGTCCCTTCCCTTCCCTTCTTCTGCATATGTGTTCTGGAACACTTTGGTCGTGTTTCGTGGAGTCGTGTTCAAATGACCAGACTTTGCCCTTGGCGCTCACGTAAGAGAGCGACTGACCCGTGAACGAACGAAGCTCTCTGCTCGTTGCACTTGCGCTTATTCCAGCATGTTCTTGCTCTTTCCAATCTTTTGTTATCGGCCATCCCTTGCCACGTTTCTCGTTGTCTTTCTCCTTTTCTGTTATTTCTCGGTGACGGACATGCGGATATCATGTCATTTGTTTCCATTGCTGCAGACACACACGGGACTGCATGGATGGGTACCGTCCTATCAGTTGGATGTATGTGTGTTACATCGCCTACTTCTGGTTACTATCTTCCCCGCTGCACACCTGCTTGATCGCTCGTTCCAATTGACCTTCACCGACCGGTGTTTGGTGCTTTTTATTTCGCTTCTTTTCTGCGGGTATCCGAAGCATATATTGGGTCTGAATTTTCACGGCCACTCGATGGCTGCTGGTGCACTGGTTCGGTATGCTCTTTTTATCACTTTTTCTTGCGGTCGTCGCGTGTCGAAATGCGAAGATGACCGGTTTCCCTACGGCCCGTGTGCCTTGGTTTCGATTTCCGTACGTCGCTGTTCGCTTGGATGATAAAGCCCGAACTGTTCGAAATCGTGGATCTTTTCCAATGCGTTCACATCTGTCCCAAGGGTGTACAGTTTTCGATTCAATACCCCTGTTAGAAGACGATTTTTCAACGCATGAGTGCTTGTAACATTAGAATCAATTTAAAATTTGAGCACAATATTGGTGTGCTAGATTTCTTGTTGTGTTATAAGGTGGGCGCTAATTCCTTAGCATTAATTTGCATATTAAAACTCGGCTGGAATGTGCGTATTGGCACTTGGATGAGCTGTGCGTATCTATCGGCACTCGAGAAAATCCTCTGTCTTATCAAAAGCATTGAGAATTCGAAACTGTCGAGCCTCGGATTAGAGCATCATGCAGGGGTGAATGTTTTGCTTCAAGGTTATTTTTGGCTATCGTCGTCTAACACGTGCGTTCCGATCTCATCGATTGTCTATCAACAGGATTTCTTGATCCGCGTTTTAAAGACTAGGGTTATGGGTTCCAGGTATTTAGAGAAGATTATAAACCAGACTGAACATTTATCCTAGCGTTGCTGAGATGGTAGTAACACAAAAATTAGGTAATAACAAACATATTTCGCATATTGTATGATTAGTCTGCTTCTTTATCAGCCACACTGGGTACCAAATTGTTGCCAACACCAGTGTAAAAATATACCCGATCGCCCAACAGCACCATTTACTTACGCGAGTGATGGTTTTGGTTCCATTGTGTTGACTTCAAAATGTTTGTCGCTTGCCGAAATTAGACACTCGCACAAAAAAGGGAAACAAATCTTTTATAAACAAAAACACCAAAAACAGCGTTTTCTAGGAACAGGAATAGTATTCAAAGCAAAGATGAATCAATAAAAAAAAAACACGAGACACGGAAACAACACACCGGCCTCTAGTCTTGAATTGAAAAAAGCCTGATGTGTCTTTGAGTTTCGCAAGAAGTTGCCGGGAAGCAAAACGTTTGTAAGCATGTTTGGGGATATTGTTTTGGGGCTTGAAAGTGGCACAGAATCAACAAAACGAACCGATTTTCCCCAGCCCCTGCCTCCCAGCAATCGTCACACGCTTACAGGTTTTCTCAGGCATACACATATATCATAGACACAGTGAGAGAGGACGTGAGGTGAAGAACCACCAAAATTGGGCGGAATTGCATTGTTGGACGCCATCAGTTTTTGTGCCGATGGAAGCAATATTTGTGGGGTGAACATTTTTATGAATGAACCTCTTGCGCACATTTCCATGGGGGAACTTTTGGTGGAGGATAGTTCATTAATTGTCGAACCCCTCCAATCCAACCTCCCTCCTTGCCTCCCACCCTTCCAAAATCGGGTTCGTTTGCTTATGCGTGACAACGTTTTGGTAAACAATTTCGCGGCAGTAACAGTGTGAAGCTAATAAAAGCGGGCAAAAAAGAAGATTTGAAGTGCGTTGGACGAGAACACGCACTTTTCGCTAGAAGACGCACACTGTAAGGAAGTAGTATAGATTTGGTTTTGGGGTTTGTTTTAACAGCAAATTTTTCTAGTGGGTTGTTTAGGTGTTTGGCGTTGTAAGGCTTGGATGTGCCAGAATTCTACTTTCTACTGTATCAAAATTTGCTGAAACTGTTTGTTTTAACTGGAAATTTGTAGCGGGATACACTGCCGTATCGGGGAACTTGTTCGTTCCTGGGAACGTGCGCCTCGACGCTCATTTTCACTCATTTCATAGCCCTCTGTGATCAAAATTAGAAAACCGTCTAGGTTTTGTACTGCCCAATCTAGTGATACAACCCTGTCCACTAATGAGCGACGAATGTTCTTCGACGAACGAGTTTCCCGATACGACCGACAAGTACTACAAGGAGTTTGATATCTGCGGTTACAATAATGGAATCGATTCCATTTGAAATCTTGTTATGTAAAAAGGAATTGTACTTCAATGTGGTGCTGTAACGAATTAGCTTTCCAACCTGATCTTTAGTGTCAAGTCGACGGACATTGAAGAAGTCTATCCCGAGACCTTAATTTGTCGTTCACCTCTGCCAGGTTGATAATCGTCTGACTTAGGTTACTTTGTTTTGTTTCACCTTCAGCCGTCGCCGGGCACGAAAAGCGACTCACGGTTCTCCACGCCCGTCGACAGGTTGACATGTTCGACGTTCGGATATTGCTAATTTTCCAACCCAGCATTATAGCGATTTTTTTGACCGACAGATAAGCTGCAGCTTAAAAGTGAGTTGAACTACCGAAGGGGGTTTCCTCGCTCCCTGATGGACTGGCCGCCAATCGGTCCCGTTTTTGTGTACGGTGGGAGGGTAGAGGGAGCTGATATAAAACTGATAGAGCACCACCGAGTAGTGCCAGACACAGGGCACGATTGCATGCGGTCGATAAAAAGTATCTACACTGTTGGGAAATAATTGCAATTGCCAGCGGTAAAACACGCAAAAAAACGCGTTGTGTACTGCACGACGGCTTCGATAAGCTTCCAGTTTAGCTAAGCTGACAGGAGTGAACCAAATTGACAACACGTGTCAAGTGGAAGGGAAGAAGACTAGATTGTTGCAAAATAGCAGCGCCATGGAGGATGGTGGAGCAAACTTCAAGAAACAATTGCAATCATATCCTTCTTTCTGTTGTTTTTAATTTCAAAACGTAAGATTTTATGAGGCCTTTGAATTGAAAGCAAAAGCAAAATGTATAAAAAAGAACTTCAGAAGTGATTTATGTGTTCCAGACACTTGAAGGATTCCGGTCGGTCGTGAGGTGTGCTTCATAAAAAAAACCGGCATCGCCTCAAGAAATTCTAAGGTGTTTAAGGCAACTGGGAGCGACCAAGCAACGGATAGAAGTTCTGGTGTCCTTCGGCTGGGTACCTTGCGACTTGCATGAATTGAGATCAGTGCTAGAATGAATAATGCCTAGCCCGCGGGACCGGATGGATACAAACGCAGTCATCGAAGTCCGGTATTGTTGTTGTTGGTGTAGAATTTATCTGCCGCTTGCAATCTTGCTCTCCGGAGTCTCTCTCTCGTTCTCTATGAACGTTTGAAAGTGCCACAACGAATCGTGGCCTTTGGATAGTGATCTGTATGCATCCATAATGCAACGCAGGTGACATGTGTGTATGTGTGTGAGATTGAGATTCAGATTTGCATATCAAATTGAAGCTCGTTGTCTGTGACTTTTCATCCATCACTTTTCCTGTTTACCGCGTTGTGAGTAAAGTGAGCCAAATTAATTGTTGTGTTCCGCGTTGTTTTGGGTTTTATGTTGACTCCAGTGTCATTATCTCTAGTTCTAGCGGTTCTAATACTCAAGTAACTAAGGATTTTTATAATAAAATGGATTCTTAACAAATGTATACGAAGTATACGAAACAATACTGGTTGTGTTGTGTAAAATGTAATTGCTTGAGTGTTGTCCCATCTCCAATCCGTGCGCCAACACGACACGTGCAGAGATGAGGATGCAGTTAACAATTGGGAGACTGGAAAAAATAGCAAAGCTCTCGATATGAAAATAAAAATTGAACTGCATCAACTGTTCAACAGCGAACATGAAAAACCGTCTTTTAACTAATGCGCAAATATTCAAATTAGCTAAATATTAGCATCGTAGAGCCCCCGTCACTGCGCGACGGTGACGGTGGCTGTGTTGTCGTCTGTAAAAATGGCCCATTGTTTTTTTTTTTTTTTTTTTTTTTTTGCTGGCCTCGCCCGTTCCAACCCCGCGAAGGAGCGTCTGGTGGGAAAAAAACGAGGTGACTATGTGGTGTGAATGCGAACGAGGCTGTTTGCACCGGTTCCAGGGTGCAGCAGCAGTCGGACGGTGTTGGGTGGCCTATGACGGTGGGTGCACTTTTGCTTTGATCTACCGCGCGCGTCGTGCGCATCGCGACCGAAACAGAAGCGACGGAAATGGAAAACCGCAACCGCAGTTGCAGCTGCCGTTCCGCACTTCACCGACACCGTTGCCTCCTTCGCATCTCTCCCCTTGTCTGCCACGTGACAGTTAGCGCTGCCGTCGTATCAAACGAATTGAACCGATGCACAGAATAAAGAGAGGAAGCGCAGAGAGGGGAGTCTGTTTCGAGAGGGCCCTTCAACCATTGCGTCTCGCGGTTGCACTGGAGAATAATGGCGGTAACTTTGTGTATGTGTGTGTGTGCGTGCGTGCGAAGGAGTGGCACTTCAAGATCACCCACGATCCCTGGTCACACATTGGAACACCCATCCTCGCTGTCTCTCGAATCGCGTGCATCATGCGCATCATGAAGGCATGTATCGATTGCGTAATGCGTTCTGGAGGAGCCATGGAAACACACTCGAGCTAATGAGGATGGGCGCAACGTGTTGCGGAGTGTTGGTTGGGGCACTATGCATGTGTTTTGTTCTTGATAATCAATCATAGAATGGTTGAGGCTTTAAAAGAGGGATTTACATAATGTTTAGTTAGCTTAGTCAGTAAAAGCTTAGTTTGCCAGTAACAATGAAATGCTCCTAGTTCGAACCCTCGGAAGAACAAATCCAAAACTAGTTTGAATAAACTTGTTCCCAAAAAAAGGCTCATAGATAACTCCAAGGGGAAAGAAGGAGATCAAACAGCTGTTCTTTTTGCACTCAGAATATGCGGATGTGTGCATGGATATGGTTTAGACGATGACCTTGATCAGCAAAACAGGCAAGGAACAAATTCATAAGAATAAGATGTGCTAGACGAAGCTCTTTAAACATATGGTATTGTTAGATCTGGCGTTAACGCACAAAAAATATTGGCATCGTTTAGAACATTTGCAACATTGTCATTTACCCGGTATCAAACCTCACAATACCCCTCTATCGATTGTTTCCTTCTTTCACTTTCGTCTCGACCGTGAGGGGAAAACGTTCGAACAAGTACTTCACATTTTTGGCTGTCGTCAGTTGAGTGTTGCGCTGTTGAGTCGTTACTTGCTGGTCGTAATTTATGTTATTGACATCTAGTTCAATTCCCAGCCGATCGTTGGCGAGCGATCTTGCCCCGTGTGTGTGCAGAACCAAAATGTGCTATCGAAAGGAAAGTAAAACTCTGGTGTGCGATGTGGCCAAAAGAGTGGCAGGAGATGAGATTTTAGGTTGTTACTACATCGAGCAGAAAGGGGTGGGTTAGCTATCATTGGCCGTACCATCACGCACGCCAACCGCAACCATCACCTTCACTACCGCAGAGCAATTAACATTCCGATCGTTTATTTGATTAGACTACGCGTGTGTGTACTGCCACGAGTCATTTTTGGTTGGTGGAATGGGTGAGGGAGAACATAGGAAAGGTGTGCGGCACTACTGTCTAGCACAAGTTGTGCATGTGTGTGTTGGTTTAGTGTGGCGATGCATCCGAAAATATGCCACCGCCAGACTCTAATGTGTAATGTTGCAGGGTCCATCTTCTCGCGCGCGGCATAGTACGTTGGGTGGAATATCCGCGACTAAGTATGCGCGACATTGCTCTGCTTGCCGCCGATAGTGTGTGTGTGTGTGTGTACTCGCACGAGAGGATGCACTTGCCCGGCTCTTGAACTAGCCCCGGGCTAGTTGAGACACTTTTAATTTCGGGTGCGTTAGATTTTCACCGAGAGGTAGCTGAATTTGCTGCACTACACTGCTCGCTCTGTTTGGTGGTGCCGTTTCGCAACTGTCTTCCCCTGAGTGCTCGTATGCTTATTTCGCGATCACTAACTGTTGCTGCTACTGCTGGTGGTGTAGATCGAAGAACGTCGAGAGAGCTGGTGCTTATTTCAGTCGCGTTGTTTCAGAGTCGGCAATTAATTATTATTGACAATTTACATCTCACTGGGATGGTTTGCGGTTTTTTTTTGGTGTCGGCGCACACGGCTGTCGATTGGGATTGAACCTCATAAATCTTGAGCCAAAACGAGGAAGGCCACCGTGAGAGCGTGTCAGACAAGCATGCATGTGCCGTGTGTGTGTGTGTGTGCGATAACCAGACTGGTTACAAAGTGTTCTGGCCATTTACAAGGCATTCGGGTGGAGAACAGCTTCGAAACAGCTCTCCGGGGTTTGTGTTAGTTCCCAGGAAGTCCCCATCTCGGGTACAGTAAGGTAGCAACAGCTTGCGAATGATTAAAAAGTCAACCTTGCCTGCTTTGAAACACAGGAATAATTCCAAGGCTATAGGAAGTTTTACCCCTGTCGAACAACGAGCATCCTTTCGCTATTCTAATCCTCCGAGTCTGCATACACTGCAACTGTGTGATTCCGCATGCATAAAAAATGCACCAACAGCGTGCAGCTTGGTGTTGCCATAAAAGGGGTGAAATGTATGCCGCGAATGTTCTAATCGCCCTGCCGCGTATGCGTATGCATAATTTGTGTGTGATCCGCACACGGTTTTCTGCTTTTTTCCGCGCTCCACACTGTTTTGAGCGTTGATTTCCATTGGAAATGTGCAAGGATGTGTTTGGCCGATGCATAGAAAAGAATGGATCTGCCGCTGCGCCGGTTAGATGTAGACGGAAAGTGTGAACGGTGCAGGGCGAAGATTGTTAACAGATATGGTGATGCGTTGCTGTGAAACAATGCAAAAAGATAGCGCTGTGGAGGCAAGGGGAATGATTGCACCTCAATGCAAATACACCACCAGACCGTTGGAAGTCGGACGGCGATATTTGTTGGTGTTGTTGCGTTCTATCGAACCTTATCGGTGTGTTTGTGTGTTGGGGCAGATGGAGGCTTGGAAGGGAGGGAGCGTTACCGTGATTTCACTATCACCCCGCGTTACATTGATGTTTAAAATTCTAGGCATGGCTAGAACAGGAGCTGTGTTTGCATGAACCTCGAACCGCGGGTGCAGCAGGGTGGTTGCATAAGCAATAACGCATCGTGTCGGGCATTTGAATAGACTCGCTGCTTCCTGTGCAAGGGAGTTCCTTTCCCATATTGGGCGACCGTAGGGGCTGCACTTTGGCTGCACAGAATCATCGATCCGTGCGTTCTCTGCGCACAACAACATTGCTGGCGTTCCCTTTTGGCGCGCTTCGCGACCGGGATTGAATGCGGTCCAATGTGGTGGTAAAATTCAATTAACCGCTCGCTAGCGCTTAGTTTGCAGCAGGGCGTC
This sequence comes from Anopheles merus, assembly GCF_017562075.2. Classification (NCBI taxonomy): domain Eukaryota; kingdom Metazoa; phylum Arthropoda; class Insecta; order Diptera; family Culicidae; genus Anopheles; species Anopheles merus. The sequence continues at coordinate 708,563 of NC_054084.1, forward strand.
CGGAAGAATCGCATGTGATAAATGCAAAGCTACACGCGGCACACCGAACCGTGCTTCTCGTGTGATGGCTTTCACGCGCGCTTAGGGACGGGGCGTTTGCTACTGCCATCAGGGGAGAAGCTAATCTTCTCGATGTGCATTGTGTGCATTCGGCCGGCTGGGGGAAAGATTCTGTGCCGTGTAATGTAAGTGCGAATGCTGCAACGCTCGTGCACTGTATTGTGTCCACCCGTTCGCCCTTGAACCATCCGTAATCGGTTGGCTCGTCCCGGCTTGCCGTGGATATTTGCCGCTGTGTGGCGCCCTTTGGTGCGGCGCTTAGAGTGAGGCTAATTTACATGCTTCAGGCGGAGGCGCATTATGATCGTAATGAAGTAGAAGCAGTTTAATAATCAGGGTCGGTGACGCATCAGCGAACATTGTGCATAAGTTGAACGTAATGATAACAAGACAAGAGGTCTTGTGTGTGTTAAGTTTTACTGTACTCTTACACGGTTTTATGATAAAGGTTGTAGGTTGTAGGTTGTAGGCTTGTATTTCTTCATTGCTAGTTCTGTTATACTCTTTTGACACGCAGATCATCGCCACTTTCAACCTCAAAGATGGAGCAGAGATGAAATAGCCGAGCAGTTCGTTGTTGCAAATAGGCAGCTTCTCGTTGTCAACGTTGTCCAACTTCTCGTCCCCGGCAATGCGCTGTCTAACCGATCCAAATCGGCGACCCGAGGACTATCGAAGGTTTCGTTTTGCATTCAGCCATATTTTATCTGCTGTTGCACCGCCATTCACACACCCTGATGCCACCCCACAGAGAGAGAGAGAGAGAGAGTGAGCGGGACTGATGAGTTTGATGTTGCGCTCACGCGCAAAGATGAGCTGACATGAAATAAATTTAACGTTTATCTCGACAAGTGCAAGTGAGTCGGGGGTCGGTCGGCATCGGAGGGGCTGCTGCAAGATGTCGAGCAAAGCGGTGACACGTCAAACGTTCGCTGGAGCACACCAGACATATGCGTTCCTCCGCTGTATCTTGTCCGGGAATCTCTGAGGCCGAGTAACAGTCAACATGCATATTGCGAGTGTGCCCCAGACATGATTTTCACAACGCGAGCTCTTTTATGTGTACTCTGGGATGTGTGATTGTGTCGGTCTGGTGGGTGTGTGTATATGACGGCGAGACACAAAATCCGTCGGCGCTTCTTTGCTTCCTTGCCGCTGGTGGTGGTTCGCTGCGCTGGTCCGGTATGTTTGCAAAACAGTCGTCCGCGCTTAGATAGATCTCGCTATGAACATAACGAACCTCAACGGAGGTGATACTCGCGTGGTGTGGTGATCGCAAAACACACACATAGTTCCACGGCTGCCTGCCGGCTTTCGAGTAGGGTTCATGCGGTGGCAATAGACAATGTTACCGGCGTATCTGGCGTCGGTTGCTATTTGTGGAGCTTCTGTCGCGATTTTATGATTTAAGTGTAGCTAGCGAGGTAGGAGAGAGTTTGGGTTTTTTGGGCCCTTTCTGCCTTGTTGCGCTTTGCTGCAATGGAACTATTTTAATTGTTGATGTTATGAAAGTGGTGTTATTTTTGGGTTTTGGAACAAGAACAGTACAGCAGAGTAGAGTTTGCAACAAGGTAGCAGCATTATTACCTCACACCTTACTATGTAGTATTTGTAGCTTCAGCAGATTGAAGTTGAGAGTGCTGAATTCTTGAAGCCCGGAATAGAACCAGACCGTCATAGATATAATTGTAGCATAACTTAAAATAATAATAATGCTTGGTCGAGCATGTTTTTCCCATTTGCTGTACACTGTAACTCTTCTTCGTATATCTGCAGACGTGAGGGTCTCCCGTGTGGCTCAACCTGATCCCTGTTCTAGCGGTGAATAAAAAACCTATATTTATTTAACCGGATGGGACCGGTGGTGCGCTCGAGACAACGGCGCACTCCTTGTGTTTGTTGCTGCCGCCGCGTGTAGATAGTTACACACTTCTATTTTTTAGGTCTCGATTTAGCGAATCTGCTCTCCCTCACATTGGCAACCAACCGAAGACGCGACCGTGGACGAAGGTCCCTGGCCGCTCGTTATTATATTCGTGATTAGCCGTAATTATAATAATTATTGTGTGTTGGTGGATACAACCATCGCGACGCGCCCGGTCGCTCGGCTACCCAGACCCGTACAGACAGTGTGCGCGCGGGTCTCTTGTAGTTGGTTTCCCCGACGTCCAGTGGCTGGTAACGGAACCGTAACCTCGCCCGAACGGGAAGCAACGGACCCGGTTGAATGATGTCGGGACAGATACACGTAAAGGGGTAGAAGGCAAGACGCGTGTGTTTGTAATGGGTTTCGCCAGGTGAACCAGCGGGTCTCCGGATACGAAGAACACAAAATGTTACTGTTGAACCGAAAATTGCGTGACATCTATGCGATTCATATTTGTAAGCAACATTTGCGTTTTCGGCAAGCTCCGGTCACCATTTTGATACAACACCAACCGAAGTTGGACTGGAAGTTGGCCGGATTGTGACCCTAAATGTCCGCAGCATATTCACTTTGCGCTCGTTCCGTCCTACTGTTCTACAGCTCTACAGTCATCGCTGGCCTGCAACGTGTTCCGTCCGTTATGTCCACGGGTACACTATGGGTTTGTGCTGAATTATTACAGCGAAATAAATGTGTAGCAGCTGTCGGTTTTGTGTCGGTGCCATTTGTTGCGGGGTGGTGGCGAGTGAGGGCTTGTTCTACATCTCGACCATCGGGAAACTAGTGAGTCTAGCATGATGGTAGACGTAAATACATACAGAGTGTGCCTATCATTTGATTGGATTCTGGGAATCAGTTACTTTCCACTATTCCTGGATCGTGTGTGTGTGCTGGAAGAAGTGTCTTTTAGCCTGTGCCTGCGTCCTTTCACCCCAACTCCTGATTGACCAACAAGGCATTACATTTCTGGCGCATATCCTCTGCGGTCCAGCGCATGTGTGTGTCGCTCTGTGTACTCTCCCGATAGTATCTTCTATGCTCAGCACTTTAAACATTTATGCTGCCCTTGTTTGTGCGGACGGGTGAATCTAGAGCTGTGTGGGGGTGTGTTTACACGTGAGAGGTGTGTGAACTCGGGCGGAGCAGATGGTTAATGGGTGACCCAGTTCTAGGAAAATCTCCATTCTCAAACCTTCCGCCACGTAATCTTAATTGTGTGCAATGACCACTGCCGAGCGCGCGTGGTGGTACTCTGTGTCGTGTGTATGTGAGATGTTGCCCTCCTTTCCGTCGTAGGTGGAGCGGTTGCTTGTTAGCCAGGGAGTTAGCCCGGGGTAGATGGGCGAGGTTTAGCCGGGGTAGTGTTAAACTTTAATACACTACTTCTGCATGGTAGTTTGCCTCTAATGAGGGAAAACATTTCTCCGTGAGTGATTGTGGTGTGGTTGAGCTGTTTCGTTGGGGAATGAGCGCCTCTCGAGCCTAATTGTAAGGCGTGCACGGTGAGGGGTGTTCTAGGAAAATGGTTTGATAAAGTGTTCCCATAATTATCAGTGTAATTTCTGCCTCCTACTCATAATTATAACCGACTCAGTCCTTTTATTTCTGGAGCTCCGTTAGTCAGTTATTCATATTTAAATTGGGTTTGTTTTATCCCTATACTTGACTAATTATGTTGTACTTTCTATCTCTTTTTAGGTAAGTGTCAATGATGTCAAGCAATTGAGATAACGGAAGTTTCAAAAGAGTCCTCTACTTGCTCCTTGAGGTGAAGGATTTGTGGCATTCATGTCAACGTTACAAGGGATTCGTAGGTAACACTGTCACCCATCCACACTGTCCACAGCGTCACATAGATTTGCTCATCCGTCGTCTCATTGCCGGCTGTGTTTAATTGCTGGGAAAATGTAGAATTGAATTTAATTGAAGCCGTTTGCTACCCGAAAATCGCATACTTGTTCAGTCAACTGACCGCCGATCAAGGTGTGCTTGCTGCACTGTACTCCCATCCTGCTGGCCAGGAAAAACGGAGGCAATGGACGGATCGATGGTTCTTTGTTCTCGGTCGAGCAGAACGCTTGATGAACGCGGGAATGTGTTCCATTCACCCATTTCACACGAGGGACAGTTTAATGCTAACGTGCCGCTTGGGCTGCTTTGGTGTCATTTGCACCACCACCATTACACCGCTCCGGCAGACGCACGGCTGCATGACATTATGTAAATGTGAGACTTCCTATCAGCGCAGGAGCAGCGATCTATGGTTGTTGGTCCTCGCGCGAACCGTTTCGTATCCCGACGGTGGAACGAACGAGCGGGTTACGAGGACTACGAATTTCTGACTTACTGATTGCGCGCACTGACGCATACGTGACGAGTCAGCCGAAAACGAAGGGCTGAAAAGAACAATGCACCAGTCAATTGCACCAATGCACATACACTGCGCGGCAATGGGCACAACACGAGCCTTCTACCATCAAAAGTCCTCGGTCGTCGGGGTTTCGTCGTTGAAGCAACGCTTGAATTCTGTTAGTTTGCTAATTTTGGTCCCGCTCGTTCTGGCGTGTAATTTACGGAAAGAAATCAACCAGAGCAGCAATATCGGAAAGCAATGGGAGGGATACATATTCAAGCATAGTCGAGCATACAAATGCAGTTTACATAGAATCGAGTAAATTGATTGTTTAAAGAAGTGTAGGTTCAAAATGAAATAACACGAACTTAACTGATGTAGAGCTAATTTCTTTCGCTTTTTTCACTCAGAGACTAGCTTAAGTGCATTAAACACGTTAACACAAACACCACGCTATTCAGCTAACCGCTCCACTTTACATATACACACACAATCGCATCAGGGCTGTCTGATCTAATTTGTTGTCAATAAAGCTAACAAATGGATCGGCTCCCGAAACCTACGCATTCGATTGAAGGATAAATTTGTAAAACATGTGTTTTACGTTCCGGAAAAAGAGATATGCTATCGCGAAGCAATTAGTTCGACATGTTCGTGTAGCGAGAGGTACGGCATGGGGGTCTCGAAAATCCTGCCCTCCATGTGTCGCCAACGTCGTGTATGTGTGGGATGAACTGGAACGATTAGCGGGGTGATGGTGTGATGGAGATGGTGGTGGTGGTCGCCCTAATTCAACCACTGTTAGAAGACGTCAGACTCAGCTCGTACAGCACTCTTTGCTCAGGTTTCCTCTGGCGGATGGTGTTGTAGGTAGTAAGCATACACGCGACGGAATGCATTTGCTATGTGTAGGTGTAAAATTAATTAGAATTTTAATCATTTTCGTCAAAACTTGATTAGCTTCCTTCCTGATGGAATATGGGATGTAGCGTAGCAGGTGCGACCAAGGCTTGTTGTCTGTAAGAAGTTCCCTAGCTGACAGCCTGCTGCTACTCGTGTTAGAACCGAAGTTCTTTTCCGAGATTTCAAAGACACAGAGATAAGAGTAGGTAATTTCCTATTATGTTGCAGGAGTAAGAAAAGGGATTTAATATTAGATGTATGTAATTAGAAGCATGTGGTCTTGTCTACTATTCCTTGAGATGCTTTTGCACATGCTTTCCCAATTTCCTAGCAGTTTTACTATTTCATCTAATTACTTACTGTAGTGTGTTATTTTGCAGGAGGTGAGGACTCGCAAGGAAAATAGGTGTCTAGTAGATGCTAAACGTTCAATTAGTGAATCCTCCTTTGGATAAAATTGGGAGCGATTCGACTTCTCCGTATATTATCAGGAGTTCTATATCATGCAACATCATAAGATATGCTAGGTCCAGGTTTTAGAACACTCCACTCGAATCCACGCATCTCGTTGATGCAGCCTCTATTGCTCATTGCAGCATGTCACGCCATCATCATCCTCATTAATGTGATCATCTTTCATCTTGCGGAAAGCACAGGGGGTGACTGTGTCGGCACACTTGTCGTCGTTTTCCACTTGTGATTTTTGCACTGCAAACAGTACCATCACCACGCACCGACCATTCTTCTGATGCGATCCGACGACAGACAAGCAATTTAGAGGAAACCCGATGACCTGCAATACCGACCGGGCGGATTTTGTGGTGTAGGTTGTAGGTATCGCTTGTCTCTACCGTGGGCCGCCACGGCAAAGATGACGTCTATCTTGGTTCGAGTGGGGCCAGGAGTTTTGAATTTGCCGATCGTCCGATAGCGAGCGGTAACTACATACACACTCACAAGCACGGCTCGACCATGCGTCGGCATTTTGAAAAGTCTTGGGGCGTTAATGGAAAGTGATCCGGTAAGCGATGGCAAGGGCCTCGTGGTTACTTCAAATACACTCCCACTTGCAGCGCTGTGCGAGGAAAGCAAACGCTCTCCAAAAAGGAAGGGAAACAGCAGCGCAACAACACCGCCCTTGCCCATACGAGCGTTCATCGGAGGCGATGGCGCGATACCATCACAAGAGGCCTGTGTACGCCGAGCCCGTCCGTATGCGCATAAAACGCTGATGAGTGATTGCAATTAACTCCGGTACCTCGGGCGCGTCGACGTTGCACAAAGAGCGCCCGGAGCGGTTTCCGGATGGATTCTAACCGACGACAGTGGAATCCCACCTCTTTCTGCTTCAATTAAAAAGCAGCATTCTGTTCTTCACTGGCTTGCCCGAGGAATGGTCGCAGGGAGACTAGGGCTAGTGATCGGACGATCCCCTTTGCAGAAATGCGTTGCGATACATACATATTTTATCGGCTGTATGCTCTTCAACCGTCTCTGCTGTTTGATTCTCTGCCCGTAGTCTTATCGAGAGCTCTGATAGTGTAATTAAATATAGCGTTAGATGATGTTGAGCCTGAGGTACGGCTGATCGGTGCACCGATAAGAAGGGTTTGGCTTTCAATGGAATCGTTTATATAGCGATTAAGATAAGCAGCAGCAGTAGCTTCCCTCTTCAGGATACGCACAGCCGGGATGTCGATAGTCAATTTCTGTTACGGCGTAGAATTATGTTTTGGCTTCCTAGGTACGAAAATTGCTCGCTAGGGTGAAGAAAGGCGTAATCTGGCCGTGCTAAAAATGCACACAGGTTAAAGCATTCGTGTAAAAAGCATCGCTCCCTTTTGCGTACCGGGAAAGTTCAATGACACTTTTGTCCTTCAGGCGCGCGAGGGCAACAAAATACACGGGAGACAAAATGGTACTTCACTGGGCAAATGGCAGGAGCGCTTGGGTTTTAGTTTGAGCTCGCTCCCGTGTTGGGGATTTGATTTGCATCCGTTGCGAAATGATGTCCCCTTAGAGAAGGGTTTAACAGCGAATGAGTGGTGTGGCGCGCGTAAAAAAGGGCTGTTGCTGAGAGTGCACTGAACTCTAATGGTTGACGATGCAGTGGTGCAATGAGGAAGGTGAAGGGATTCTTAAAAGGATTTAATGCGCTGAGAATGCTTTTAAGGAAACATATTTTGCGTTTGAAACGGTGCAGTGAAGTGAAACTGTACGCTTACCCACTACAAGCTACGAAGGGTGGGGGTTAAATTGTGTGTATTCGTTAGTGGTTTTCAGCATAAAATGTGTTTATGTATTTATATAAATTATCCTATCAGTGAAATTGTTCCGATCCAAGATAACAGATATGATGGTGTATTGAGTGTATATTTTCTTATAATTCTTGATGCTAAAAAGCAGAACCTCACCAGCAGACCTCCCTTTAAATTGATATATTTCCTTGGTTCTTCAGTATTTTCCCCGGTAGTGCATATGCAGTGACCGGATCAAATGATTAAGGAAACATGATTCTGTGGATAAGCATTTTTCCCTTCTCTCCTCCGTGTGTTTATTTTGCCCGAAGAAATTTATGACGCAGAAACACATACACTCTTATGCTGCGGCTACCGAACATGTACGCATGAATTTATGCTCGGTCGCACACTGACACTTTGGGCGGAAGGGAGGACCACACACAAGCACAATTATGCTGTTCCCTAAGCATCTTGCGGCGTGAATGCAGTTGCCGCTTTTCCTTCGCGCGGTGTTTGATGAGGCTTTGCACGTCTCCTTTGCTTCGCGTGAACATGTAGCAACAACGATAGCGGTTATTACTCAGCCTAGCAGCTTCTTTTGTTTCAGTGGTCCCTGTGGAGGGGTGCTAGAAAAAAAACATTCTTTAAAGAATCATTTCTAGCTGGAACGTAAATGGGGGATTGTTATGGGGAGAAATCTAAAAAGTATTATATAAAAAGCAAATATATGGTAATAGCGAAGAAGTGTCAAATGTTACATAAAAATTAGAAATAAGTTATCAAGAGTTCAGCGCTAATTTTTTGCTTTAGGTAACGAATTACAGGTGTAGGATAGTATAATACCGCATACATACGACCAAAGCAATCAAAATTAATTAACAACTTTACGATTCACGATTGGATTGGTGAAATCTTTTATTATTAGATAGTTTTTTTTTTCAATTTTCACGACGATTGTGCAAAAAGATAATACTGATTTTTTTGTTTCATGATACATGAAAATTAGAAATAGCTTATTAAGAGTTCAGCGCTAATTTTTGGGTTTAGGTAACGAAATACAGGTGTAGGATAGTATAATACCGAATACATACAGCTAAAGCAATCAAAATTAATTAACAACTTTACGATTCGCGATTGGTGAAATCTTTTAACATATTGTTAGGAATTGTTCCCATTTTATATTTCACCACATTGCGTTTTTATTATAAGTTAGTTTTTTTCAATTTTCACGACGATTATGCATACGGCCGAAGAGATAATACTGATGAGATGTCATGCAGTTGAGTGCTTAGGATGAGTTATTATCAACACCTGAAACAAAAGTGTTACCGGATTCATTTTTCACTCTTTGCTCTTAGGAATTGAAAAGTTCTTCTTTGTAGCATTGTTTTTATCTTCTCCGTTCGCGATTCGTGCCTGGATGCGTGGCAAGTGCATGCACAAGAATGCAACTGCACAATAGTTGCTATGAAGTACATTATCATCTCAAAATGCTGCATATTTCCTGCCCACGTATGATGGTAATCCCCGGTGGATGTCCTTTGTCTGTGGGACATGCATTTTGTAAATGTAATGTTCTGTTTATGGGTAGAAACATATAGTGTTAGGTTAAGCATTAAACACCAATCTTTGCTATGGTTCCTGAAATATTATGTATACCGCAACAGGATGCCAGAAGAATCCACATTCTGGGACTTGTGCCGTTCGACAAAAGTAGGATGACTCGCGTTTTAATGTACACTTTTGTGTGTGTGTGTATGTATTGGAGCGCATGGTGGGGAAGAGAAGTATGTAGTCATAGTATACGAACAGGCATCACTGTTCCGATGCATGGAAAAAGGGTTCTAATGTAAGGCTCTAAGGGGCTCTCTCCAATTGCCCAATGCTCCAGTAGTATCGTACCACTGTGCTGTGTGGATTTTGATGCCGTAACATTTTACATTTGTATGATTGTATGCTGAATGTACTTAAGCGAAAGAACCCTCGAAGCCGTGATGCTTAGTGCGATGTGTTTGATTGTTTTCGTTCCCATGCGGGAGGTGTATTAGCGTACTGGAGCGGTGTATTAGCGTAGAGATTCTATACACTTCTAGGGTAGTCATATGCGCCTTCTAATGAGTAATGGTTTATTTTGTAAGATGACTCGTTGAGGGAAATAAAAATGCCGATAAGAATAAGATACAGCTCAAGCAATGCTATGATTTTTGATGCAGCTCCTCTCCGATATCAGTTTAGAGGGACGTGTCCAAAGATCCGTATTGCTAATAATGATCTACACCGCACGTCTTACATTAAACACATTACAAAAGGCTTGCGAGCTCTGTTCCCCGTCGTCGCTGAATGCAATCCCATCCTTTACACTGGCAATTGCTTTTTTAGCTTGTGCAAATCGTTCCCTCCCCAGTAACGGTCATTAATCGGCACTAATAAATCTTGTTCCCCCCCCGTTGCACTACTCTCTGGTGCACTCTTTGTCGTCCCACCGCGCATTGAAACGAACGAACAAAATGGTGTTGAAGCGTAGCGCAGCTGCAGTTGCAGCAATTTGCAGTAGATTGTGCATTTTTGTCACACATTTGTAGCACCACCTCGCTCGCCTGACCGCACGCAGACGTGTATTGTTGTAAGAAGAGGGACACGCGGCACGTAGTGGGGAGAGAATTTAAGTAAAATGCATCGTTTCGTTTCGAAGCGCAGCGCGCGTGCAGTTAAGATGCAGTTGTGCCGAGTGCTATTTGCAAATAAGAAGAAAAGCATAGAATCCGCGCAAGGGTTGATCTTGATGGCAACGGCCTTTGCCGTCTTCCCGGTGTTTCGTTTCATGACCGCACCCCGCTTGTACGATGGCGATTGTGGCGAGCTGTGCTGTGTGTACTGGCACACGGACACTAATGAATGATAGACCACAGTGTGATGATGTCCACGTTTCGTCGCTAGCTGCGGGGAGCAAAGTAACGAGAGGAATGATTTTCGTCGCTTGCGCTGAAACATCAATTTAGAACACTCGTTTTGGAGACCCTGATCGGAACGTCGCGATCATCGTTGTCGCCTTCTGTTTCGGGGAGTGAACACACACACACACACACAAACACACACACACAAAAGGAGGGTGGTCTGTCTCCTGTCAAGGATGCGAAACTGTTGCCCACACTCGCACGGACATACACACATGTTGCTGGTGGTACATCTTCTCCGTTTCACCACTTTCATCCCACGGCGGCGTTCGTTTCTTTGGAGCGGAAAACGAACGCTAAGCAAACGCTGTCAAAACACGAGCACGTTGTGTAGTTTCCCTTCCCAGGCATGACTAACGACCAGCGGGCGCTGGCGGTGTGCCGCTGAGGAGGGTCTGTGCAGAGGGAGGCAAATGTTGCGCTTCATCGGGGACAAGCGGTGGTGCGTGGGTTTGGCCACCGAGGCGAGGCCACCGTCAGTCAAATCGACCATCTTGCTTGTGTGTGTGTGTGTGTGTGTGTGTGTGTGTGTGTGTGTGTGTGTGTGTGTGTGTGTGTGTGTGTGTGTGTGTGTGTGTGTGTGTGTGTGTGTGTGTGTGTGTTCGCTCTTCCATTCCGTTTGCATGAAATGAAGCCCTTGAAGTGCGGTTGAGCGATGTGACGATCGTTTAGCGAATGTAAATACGAATGGCATTTTCTACTCTATTTTGTGTAAACGGTTTGCTTTTGCGAACCGTTTTCGTGTGTCTTGCGCGTGCTATCGTGTGTGTTCGACTGTAGGGGGAAGGTGGACGCTTCTGCAAAACGTTTGTAGGAAAGGTATTTAACTCGATATGTGTATGTACCATGCCATTTTAATGCTGAGCTAGCTGAGCGTCGTCGAGTACGTCCTGTGGTTTTTAATTATATTTGGGGACATTTGTTTTTGATTCAAGAGACGTATTTATAATGAAATTTATTAGTAACAGATGTGGCTTAAATGTATGACCCATCTAAAGGCTACGACGACGGTATGTAAGTAGATCGATCGAAAATGTGTTGATATGCATGTGCAACACGATGTCGCCCGACGCGTTGCAATGCGATGCATTATCGATAGCTACCAACCTTTCGCTTGGCAATAAATGTGTTGAAAACATGCTGCCCGTTGCATGCATAAAATGTGTACGTACGTCCATTTACAATCTTCAGGCCCAATCGTTATTGCCCGCCGTAGACAAAACTATTGCAAAGTCGCGACGTTTGTGTATGATTTTATGTCCCGTTGTCTCCCCGGTTGACGGGTTGATCCTGGCAAGTGTCTCTTCTGGCCATTGCCATTGTGTCTGTCTAAACAACTCGGCCGCCCATACTCTATAGACGTTGGACGCCAACGTTTTTTTCGCACATCTTCTTGTCTGTGCCTCCTTTGTGCTCATTGGCTTCTACTTACCGAACGCGGGTGCAATGACAGATTTTGTTTTGTGCACGGCGATCTGGTCCGTCATTCGATAGCATTTGCGGCTTTTCCCATTTGTATTGTAGAAGGGGAAGGGATGCGGTCTCACAGTTACATTCGGTGACAGTTTTTATAAATTGACCGAGAAAGGAAGGAAAGTAGAAGCTGGTGGTGACATGAAAAGTTGGCTAGATGTTCGCAAGATCGCGGGTGTATGGTAATCCACTTCGATGAGGTTGGATGGTGAGTGCGATCTCTTTGCCGTTTTACAGCTTTGGTCAGCATATGTTGACCAGCTGATAGTGCGGCTTTTCCAAGTCGTCTATCATCGGTTTGACAGAGGTTTAAAGTGAGAATGGAATTTATGTGTAACATGCTTACCCTCGATGTAGGAATGGCCTCTGGATGTGATCGATTCTGTACTGTATTGGTGTTGGTATTTGAGTTTAAAATCAACGTTTGATTCAGTATTAATCAGATGACACTCTATGTAGTTTTGTTCGTTGCATTAAAGTCTTATAAAGAAGAGTGACACATCTGCATCCCCGTTTCGTACTCCGTTATGGATTGTTAAATTAAGCATTTTATTGTGGTTGTGTGATTTAGTTTCAATAGGAACATTTCAACTGTTTTATAGTTTTACTTAAATTAAAGAATCTGACATCTGAATCTGTTTTGAATGACAAATATCTTAGAATAAATCAGGTGTTCGTAATTTTAGGAATGATTTATAGTGTTTTCTTTTTTCAACTTTCGAGACACACACGCACACACTTTCGCACATCCAATATCCCAACAGAGGCGTGCTGTGTGTGTTAGTGTTTCAACTGGGTCACAGCAGAGCTGATTTGTGAAGCGGATCCACTTATCTAATTTATGCCAACGTTAAAAGGGAACAGGGGATCGTAGGGAGCGGGGGTGAGTAGGGAAGGTGGTGATGTTGCAAAAAATATTTGCACCAGTTGACACCATCCGATAGGTCGTGTAGAGCGCGATCGGTGTTATCTTCAAACCGAACCTGCCAACTGATGTAGGTTATATGCAGATTCATTCGGTGTACAGATACAACCAGCGTTTTAGTTTTGGTGTGATTGTAGTGCTGATTGAAAAATTTGGAAGAAGAATTCATAGCATGTCTTGGTTGTTTCTGAAATAAGCGGCATCATGTTTCACACATCAATAAATAGTCTGATAAATATCTAAAATATCTTTCAATAAATAGTCATATAAAGTACTTCACTGGTAATAAATTTACACGCTTCTTCAAATTAAGTCTACTGATAATTATAAAAGAAAACCGATTATCTTAACCCTTCATTCTCCGCTGGCTGGCCACAGAATCCGGGTGAATGGTTGGTAGTGTGGATTTCACGCCAAATATTTTCACGACGGTTAATCACGTTAATCGTGGTAGGAGTCGGGCAATCGGCCGTTACGGATTATGTTTGTCCGTTTGGGGTGCAGGCAAGGCAAAACATGGGGCGTAGGCAACGGAAAGCAGCAACACACCGACTCGTGATCATACAGCACATCGTACACACGTACATGACGTGTTTTGTTTTCTCGTTGTTGCTATTGTTGCACTACCTTCGGGCACAGTAGCATAATTGCCTTGCGATGTTCTTTGGCCTACAGAGGAGTGCGCAAATCTCACCCGATAAAGACGTTGTCGGGTGTAAAGACGATGTTCCTTTTGGTAAGGGAAGGGCTACAAGCATGTACTTACTTGTAGCGATGGAAGCCACTGTGTGGGTAAAAAATGGTGATCTCTTTTGGGTAATGGTCGGCCCTGGGCGATTGTTGATTGAAGTGGATTAGCGCTGTGTTAGAGGGAAGCGCGGAACAAGCAATTTGGAGCAATTATGCCAGGGTGGGCGTTGTGTTTGAGCGCAGCGATGGCCAATTTTCCAACTGACTAAAGGTGTAGGGAAATCGTTTCCATTTCCGAAGGCACGTGCGCTTTAGATGCACCTGTTAATGAAGCGAAGCTCATGAAACCATATCTCAATGTGTTGATATTTTTTCGACGTCGAATTATGACACTTCTAATCGAATTTGTTGCAAGTGCACGTTTGTAACTTTTCGAACATATTATTTACTGGTGCTACCCCTAGCTCATAACCCGTTAGTCAATCAGTCGATCTTCGGGGCATAAAACCAAAATATATCGCCAGCTACATCGGCAGAAAATTCCTAAATAAATACTTAGACTGGATTTATGGGGCGCTTTGCCCGACCAGCAACCTGCTTAAAAATAATCTTCCTCTCTCCCACTCGTGAGTGCTAGTGAGAAATGTTTATTGCCTGCCAGGCTCGCACTGGAGCCGACCGTTCGGCGGGAGTGCGTACAGCTATACCCGTTCGCGTGCTATAAAAAGCGTAACGCCTGGAGACATGCATAGGTTTTATGTTAGTTGTCATAACTTAAGTCAGCCATCACTTAAGCAAGGATGCGTTTGGTCGTAGTGTCTTGTGCTGTTGTTGTTTTTCTCGCTCTTTCATGCTGGTTGAAAAACAGCTAAATTTCCCATTCACTTTCGATCAGAGCTTGGCAAACGAGGGGAAGATCAGAGCTAGACCGCTCCTTACTCGATGTCTATCGTACTAGGAAACTAGTAATGTCTTCGGGTTCACTCTTACGACACGTCGACATGACCCGCGAATGGCGTTTAATGGTGTGACAAGAAAAGCAAAACGAAAGAAAAATACTTCGAACGCACACAGCCACACACACATACACATCCCCAAAACCGGTCGCAGCCGGAAAAAGGGTTGTCCCTGGGTGTGGGGGGTGAGGTTTTTCTTTTCAACACTGGTGCACCATGTTTTTGTAAGCTCTTCTAGTCACAGGTATACAAGTTCTAAGCAGAGAGAAAATAGCTGCTGTGTGTGTATGTGTGGTTGTCTCATCCAAGACATAATAATAACTAAATTAATTTTCTTTCTACAACACATTCCACATTCGTCGACATGGTCTGGTCGTGTCGCCATCTCCGTTTGTCTAGGCGAGAAAAGGATGATCGTGTCTCACTAACGGCTCCTCACTCGTTTAAAGGAGGATAGATAGCGCGGGTGAAATGGTCGGTGGTAGCGTGATGAGCATATTTTCCCAAGATTTGGATGCGCCGAAGGAAGTTGTGGTGCAGGGTGGAGAGGCAGCTGGCGGTGAACATTATTATTATTTTCGTCTAGCGCGCAAATCCGACAAAAACTGCCTCACCCGTAGCGTTCCGTAGACGATCCTATTTCTGTGTTTTCCTCTTTATCTCTCTCACTCTCTCCTTTTCTCTCTTTCTCTCTCTCTCTCTCTCTCACACTCTCTCTCTGTGGCTCCCTTTTTCTTTCTCTCTCCCTCATTTTCCCACCAACAACTGGTTCAATGTCTGGTTGTTTTTGTACCGTTTGCGTCTTCTTGTTGTCTTTTTATGATGAATGTTGCTGTTTTTGTTGTTTAACTGCCTCTGTGTACGGAGTTAGAGTGATCTTTTACGCGAAAGATGGCGCAGGGCTGAGAAGGGTGAGGTTATGTGACAAAAATATTAACGATGATGTTTGATGATGATGGACTAACCTAGTCTCATCGTGAATTGTGCTGATCGTGCTATAAATGTTGTATTAATTTTGCTCAAGTTTCTGGCTTGTGTCTCTGTTTTCAGAAGATGTAATGTTACGTTATGTAGTCGAAATAATTGAACACGTTTTAGGTTTTTTGTGGCATAATAGAAGAACCAAGTACACAATATCCCTCACCTGGACAACTGCTGAAAGACACCGTAGGAACCGATTTACAATAGTATAATACAGAATCATTCAGAGCAAAACACGATCGTAATCGACAAAGACATAAACCCATATCCAATTGCATTCCAATCGAGTGGTGCAGCACACGGAAGGTTAAAAACGCTGCGTAAACGCGCTCCTAAAACATAAATAAAATCTACCCACTGCTGCAGCAGCCTCGTTGGTTGTTGGGGTTGTGAAAACATAGCAACAGACGAATTCAATGTCAAAGCAACAACCGTGTGGCATGCATAACGCTTGCAGCTGGGGCCACACCAGGCAAGCGGGGTGCCGAGAGTGGCATGAAGTTGCCTTGGCAGAAGCGGTAGGAAGTGTAGGTTTAATTAATGCAATATCAAATTTATACTAATTGCAAGTGCGAATGTGTTTTTGCTCTGTTTTTTCCCCTGGCTTGCGTTGCCACGCCACGCGAGTGTGCGTAGGTGTTGTTGGTAGTTTATTGCGCGCGTGCGCAAGCAGCTACGCTCATTACGTTGCGCTTCTTACATCGCTCGTACGCTATGGGTGCAGCCAGCGCTCGCAAGTGGCCGAAAGGAGATGAAGCCATTTATAATCGAAGCAAGGCAGGCAAAAGGCAAGCAAAAAGAAATGAGATGACAGGGAAGTTTTGCGTGCCTGTTGATGAGCAAATAAAATCTTGTTTATTACGTGTACGTTTATTTCAGAAAAATGCTCCTCTTGACAAATTCGAGATGACACATCGAAGGCCAGAAAGAAGCAATATGTTACTGCCTGAAACCTTGAAATGTTCTAAACCGCTTGTGCCATTGGGAGGGGTGGAATAGCAGATTCGAACGAGGTGAACATTGCCGTGAAGGTGTAAATCCGTCTTCCTCGATTCAGAGCAGCAGCCAGTTCCCAGCGGCACTTTGTGTGACGGTGCAATTGAAGCGCACCCGGAATATGCATCTTGGGCTCACGCAGCAGGAGGGCCCTAGCTTGCCATATGCACAAGCCGACGGTGTCTCCGAGGTCCATTACATTTGGGGCTGGCTCTGTGTGCCCACACGCGCCCCGCACTCTGATGCCGTGGTCCCGACTTGTACAGAAGCAGAAGGAAAGGAATAAATCGAGTGGTATCCCATTTGCTCGATTTGGTACCGATCGAACACATTGAAGCGTGGTGTTGGAATAGTGTGTTCCTGTGTCGTGCCGGCAAGCCGCTTAGTTGACGGTGGTGTGGCCCGTTCGATTAGCATTTTAATGACCTGACACACCGACGTACACTGGGGTCCGATCGGGATCTCCTTGAACGGGAAAAAGATTGCAATATGTGTGCGAGTATATTAATTCTTCGGCATCTTGGTACAGTCGCGGGTGGTACCAAAGTGTTACGACTTATGGGAAAGGAAGTATGTTCGTTGCGAAACAGAGCTAGGATTTAAAAACATTACCCACAATTCTAGACTTTGAATTCTAAGATTTTTCTATTTAGAACAATGTTGCAAGAAAGTTGTACAGAATAATCCTCTCAGAATTGGATCCGGACACTAATAAGTGTTTCGCGTACAACCATCTGAAAGGCAAACCAAGTGTAGGTGGCAAAGGGGTTGGTCGATGAAGCAATAAAACCCTGTAACTTTACTGCATTGGCTTCCGAAAGGAGGGTTGTAAGGTTCCTTAAATAGTGTGGACTTCCTTTCGGTGGACGATATCCAAAAGCGTGCCGGTCATAAGGTAGATGGATATGTCCGAGCCGTCCAGTATGATATGAACCTTTTAAAGAGAAAAGATCAAGGGTATTTCCACCTACATAGCGAGATAGAGCTGTACTAGGGAACATACGCAACGCTGTCGGCTTGATCTTCTGAAAATACTTGACTCTCGTTGTTGTTCTAACCTCCATTACGACAGGAAACTCCAATCAGCAAAGAGTGAACGGGCACGAAGATGGCAGGTCGAATGTACAATCGACCATTAGCCGATTCATAATTTCTGATCCCTTCTCGCTCTCCCTCCTGTTGCTATTCCGTGGCGTTCTTCGCGTGTCTCCGTTGTCGCACTGTGTCGTCTACTAATTGAACTTTCGATGAACTTGATAAGTTGACGAGTGCGAGATGGAGAATGACACAACGCCGAAAGTGGCCGTTCCAGGAAGAAACCCTACCGCATCAAGTGAAGACATCATATCATAGCTTCAGTGAAAGTGGATGCTGTTGTCGCTAGGGGTTGGGTATCTGGGTGTGGGTTTGCTCGCTCCACCAGCCATTCTTCTGTACGGCGCTTTTTGCAGAAGGGGGGAAGAGTTCTCACGTGCATCAAACCATCCGACCATCCGAGGAGGCAAATGCTCGTAGGTCGTGCTGGAAGAAGCAGCATTTTCATGCAAGAGCATAGGTAAGATCCGTTCCGAAATCATGTTGGGGTTGACATCTTATTGAATCAATTTATGAACCCCGATGCTTCTCAGGTTCGCGTAAAACAAGAGTGGGACAGTAGAAGCGCTGCATTCGGTGTAGTTTGCTGTGTATGGTGAAATCACTGGTGTAGAGTGTTAAATGTGGTCGTTCTAATTCGTTGGCTCATAGTTGGTAGCCGTTTTGGGTCGTGCTCGGATCGAGATAGTTGCAACAAAGTAGTAGAAAAAGGAAAGGGAAGATAGGAACGCTAGGGGGTCGAAAATTGGCAATTTAAGCTGTGATGATGATGATCATCATCATGATGATGTGCAGTATATGACGTGGAGATTTGAGATGTCCAAAATTTAACCGGGTCATGGTGATTGAATTTCCTAATGGTTTTCGTATGTTTCTTCTCCCTGTCTTTTTCTTTCCAGGTAAGCGTCATTGGGCATGCTGACTAACTAATTCAAGATGGTTTAGAAGTATAAGAGAAGCTTCTAACACAACAGTGAGGGGTTTTTTTCAATAGATACATATTTTAAGAAATTCCAAATAGACATAAATGGGTTTTCCTTCCTTGTACTTCCTCATGCAACATCTTCTCTAGTTTGACAATCGAAATAAATCATTAAAAAATTCGTGTCTTTTCTAAAATACCGCCTGCACATATACAACATTAAAGTCAAACGTACTTCTGTTTTAAATACAACATATCGATGTATTGCATATCGTGTCATTCATCATTGATATGTACGTAATCGAAAGTGGACGTTCTCAATTATTTAATCAACGAGACACGGGTATGTTGTACCTGAAACTGTAACTAAGGGATACTATTTTGTTGTTCTGCTTGAAAAGGATACTCGTAAGTGTCTCTAAGGACGGAGAAATAGTGATCCAAAATACAGTGTAATGGAAAATGAAACCGTTCGCCTGCTCGTCATCCCTCCCGTACGCAGTGCTCAGCATTGACATTGCGTTCCGACGGCTACTGTGCTGGTAAACGTGTGTGCTATCATGCACACCCATGATGGTATGTAAATTTTGATTGCACCGATTACAGGGGCAGACCGTCCCATGCACCGCCATCTCTGCCATTTTGATCCGTCTGTCGTCTCTGCCCTGGGAAATGCTGTCAGTTTTCTTCCGTCAGAAATGACGTTCGATTAGTTTAGCATCGATTCCCAGGCCCCACGATGAATGGTTCGCATGGAATTTAATGCCAACTCACAAGGCCTGTCTCGTCATCCGCCACCTTTGTTCCAGCTTTTTCGTCTGGTGTGGTTGTCATTGGCTTCCACTTCACGTAAGCCGCTCGTCGATAGCTGTCAAATGCAGAGTGGCATGTGGCACTGTTGGATGCTTTTCCGTGGAACATAGCTGCACCCTGCCCTTATCCCGTTTCCGGTCGAACACAGGAGGACATGTGATTGCTTCCGTTCTGGCGTGTGCGTTTGTGTGTCGTGGGTGGAGGGATGAAGGCAGTAGTTGATAGGAGAGTATTACATAGCGCATACTTTCACAATTTCCGCACATGATGCAATAATCCAACGGCGTCGATCGATAGTGATTGCTGTCGATTTTGGCTAGGATTTTGGTATTTGAATGAATGCATGAGAGTTTTTTTTGAAGGGTCGCCTATCAGCTTTGGACAACGTTGTATCATATGAATAATTTACGGCTCTGCTCAATTTCCCCCGCCTGGAGGATGGATTTTTTTTCTTTAGTCTCTTCTTGGGAATATCGCTTTTATGCCCATAAAAAACTTAATTATTTCCACATTTCTTGTTCGAGCTGTGTAAATGCCTTGTGCTGTGCGAGTTTTCTCTCGTCGTCTCTCTCTCTTTTCGCCTGGGTGCTCGTCCCTTTGGGCCAGGTCGTTAATTATTATTTAAATTGGGTTAATAACGAGCGGCTTGGGACAGAAACGTTGTGGGTGCGGGCACCATATTCTAACGGCATTGGTTTCATCTTTCGATGGAAGATTTAGGGATACACGGGTACCTTACCCGATAGGTGGCCTGCAGGCAAGAAGGAAGTAGGAAAGCACGGTTAGTTCGTAAATCACCTCATTATAAGCCAAGGCGCGCAGGTCATATTTTATGCTTTTGGCGTGTGTTGCAGTGCGATGACCGATGAGTGTTTTCTGCCCACCGGGAGGTTTGTTTTTTTTTTCGTTCGTCTCTGTACCGAGTCGAAGGTTCTTATCCCAGCGCGGACAATCGACACAATCGATCTGATTTTGTTGGGACGAGATTTTGCGGGATGGTTTGGATATTTCCTCAAATATTCATTTTGTGGCTAAGAATTTCCAAACATAATTTGTTAGTGTGATATGATTTAGGTTCTGATGCTAAAAATAAAGCGACTGTCGATCAGTCTCAAAGTAGGTCATGAAGTCTATAAAATCTGAGGAAAAAATAAAAAGATCCTTCACCCAGCGCGCCCCACCGTCGCTTCTAAAAAGTCATTCTATTTAGCGGACAGGTTTCAAGACATTCACACCGAAATAGGCGGTTTTTGGTTCCAACTAATTTCACGGTTCGGTGAATCATTTTAGAGACATTCGAACTGCTTGCCGGTGGGACTCTCGGGTGAGAGGAGAAATTGAACTATATATTTTCCTCCCGCTCACAATAAAAATCACCAACCGGAAAACGGACGGTGATGTGTAACACGATGCGAAAGGGAGAGGGAGTACGGTGGCACTGTCGAAAAAGTCGCGCCCAAAAAACACTTGCTTCTTCGGCTTCAATATTGCGCGTGTGGTGGTGGGTCGTAAAAACGGAAAGTCCCCTCAACATCTTCCACGAATTGACACTTTCGCTTCCAATCGTGATCGCCCTTTGAACAGAGGCTGACTGGGTGAAACATTCTACGTTAGAAGCGAAAGAAAAAAAAAGTGTCGTTTTTCTTCTCCCCGCTTCAAGAATGTGCTTTATTACTTGGTTCACTTGACGCGTAGTAGCTCACTTTGATGCGTTTGCCTGTCTGGGAGAATTTCCCACTTCCGGAGCGGAAAGTGTTTCCTCATCCCGTCGTAAAACTGTCCAAACTGATTTCGTTTGTATGAGGGGGAGACGGTGTGAGGTCCCTGGAATCATAAAATCTCGACCGATGATGAGGGCGATGATGAGGTTCTGGACTGACGACGATTTGAATGTTTGCTGTGTTGTAAGGTGCTCTGCGCATAGACTATCCATTTCCTTTCGAGAAAAATCAGTGCTACTCCCCTGAGAAACGAAGAGATTGAACTGAAACTGATGAAGATGTTCCCCGTTGGGGGCTTTGGATTTTATTTCAATCACATGTTTCGAGGCAAGCGTACGCGAGAGCAAGATACGCAACACTGTGGGAGTCGAATTCTCTCATATTGGAAGTTTTATGCGATGTTTCATCTTTTCGGAGCTGAAGTGGTGAAAACGAAGCTGCCCGGGTATGTGTGGAATCAATTCCCGGTATCTTACGGTGGCTGCGGGCCGGGGTCATGACCGTTTGGTTCGGAAGATCAAAGGATTTGCCCTGGAGGACGTAAAATTTATTCGATTCAGAACGGTTCAGAGCCGATGCAACGTATTAATTCCGTATTCAATCTACGTTTTTATCGCGTGGGGAATATTTATTTTTTCTTTTAGCGCGCGATTTCAATCGAAGGCAATATAAAAGGACTTTCAGCTGCAATAGATCTTTGTGAAAGGCAATCCTTTCACACACAACGCCCTCTTCTTGACGCCCCAGCGACATCTTAGTTAGCTGCTTTACGTTGCCTCTTAGACCGCTATCTGAAGTTTGCATTGATTGAGATATCCAATCGGTCGACTTTGTTGCATGATGGTGGTGTTGGGTTGCGTGCACATCGCGGCAATCGGCAATCAACGCTGCATTCCAACACGCATCTGTCGGGCCAGGCTCGCATGCATTCTTTAGGTGTCAGTGGGCCGGCTGGTTGGTGGGTGCAAAGATGAAAGCGTGGTAACAACCGTCCGACTAGAAAAGAGATGGTTTAATAATTTGCTAATGAAAATCAATTATCGTACGGTGCTACTTGAACGTGTCTTATACATACTGTCAGCTGGGACGCAGGTGAGGAATTTTATGGTGTGGTGTTGTTGATGGGTGTGTTATCATTTTTTTAAGTAATTATAATGAATTATAGAGATTGTAGGTGACGGAGAGAAGTGTATAATAATAGTGTTTTGATGGATATAAGTCTGCACCCCCGGGTTGCATGATAACTTTTCTCCACCTTTGTCGTAATGGTTAGGTATATGCGTGATCACTTCCGGTATTTATCAATTTATCAATATCACAAGCAATCCCCCCTCCGAAGCTTTCCGGAGCTGCGAACCAGTTTCCCAAAACCACGTTCCATCAATTATGTCGAAAGGAGGGGCGGCTAACAATGGATTGTCCCAAAACCGTAGCTTTCACACTCGATTGAATTAATTGTGTACCGTGCGCCATTCCTTCCCTGCGACACGAAGCACATTCTATCCTTGAAGGGTTGGCTGCGGAAGCAAATATGCTGCTTTATGTACGTGGCGGAACTATACGTGGATCAATTCAGCCCTGCAGTATATTCATCACGACGTGCGGGAATGGGACCTGTAAAACGCATGCTATTTGTGGGACGGCAAAAGACGGATAAGAAGTGTGGCGTTGGCCGCGCGGGAAAGAGAACTCTGCGGCAGGATATGTCCTGGTTTTACCCTTCATTTAGCTCGTACAAGGATTATTCAGTAGTTTTGGATCCCTTTCTGTGCGGGATGCGGTCGGGCGGTCGGCCCGGAAGGACGGGTTTAAGCTCGAATTGGAGTAAAATACGGTCAATGAGAAAGAGTGAGATAGTGAGCAGTAGGACGGTAATGGGTACGATTCATTTCGTAGCTGGGGGAAAGAAAGATCGTTCGGGCGCTTGTTTGGCCGTCTGGATGCAGATACTTAGGGGTAAAAAACTATGGAAAACCAAACAAAGAAGAAGGGATCCATGTTGCTACACGGCGTGTCCCTCTCGGTGTCCTTCAGATGTCCTGACATTTATTACCATATTTCTGTCAGCCGCACCAAGGGATAAACACTCGCTATCGGTATTGGGAGCAGCTCGTGCGCTAGTTATCCCCACACGCACACATGTTGGAGAAAAAGGGTCGCTAGAAAGCTGCATCAGTTGTTGTGACTGGTTCGGTGAAAATAATATAAAACACAATCATATATTTTCCTATGCTCAGTATATGGCTTGATGAAACCGTTGTATCAATGAAGTTGTAGAAGTTTACATATAAAACTTATTTTTTTCCTATTAGTGCACATGAGCTCATAAAATCGGTTCGTTCTCCGCATTGGAAGGAATTTGGTCAACAATTTGCACAAAAAGTATCGGCAAAAGTTCCGCACGAGGAAAAACTTACTATTTCGGTGAAAAACGGACGCCGGAACCATTTATAAACTAAGCGTTGACCATGATACTGACGTTTGCAGCATCGTATAATTCGAAAGTTTCCCAAGCGAAACGTTTTTTTTTTCGAGTGCGTGTTCCCCAAACGTTACGCTCGAATTCTGGAGAAAGAAACATAAAATTTTATCACTTTTCTCATTATTTTTTTTTGTCAGAGGATTATGTTTCCAAATGGCGAAAACTGTACGGCAAGAAGCATTCTCCAAACCCCAAACCGTCAAACTAGTTCGATGAGTTGGGGTTTTTTTGATGCTGTGGACCAGTATTGTTTCCTCTGCGATCTGATTTTAACACGCTTGAGTGTGTATTTTTCTCTCGCTACGGCGTAAGAATGGGGCAGATAGTTCCTGCAGACGCTTGCAGTTTGTATGTTTTTTGGAGGACGGTGGATTGTAGGGAGTTGCGACAGCCGTTAGAGACGGCGGCAGTCGGGTTTTGACTGCTGTGTGTGTTCGCCCCGACGGCGCGGCATCTTGGGAAGTCGTTCGTCTCTGCCAGCGCCAATATTCGTGACGCCTTGCTCGTAGTGTTCGAAGTCCAGTGCCTGCACCCTTCCACCCAGTGGGTGTTGTGCCCCTTTTCCGGGGGAAGTTTTGCTAGGACACAACCCAGCACAGGCGGCTGATGAACGGCACCGATAAGAGGTTGAGCGTTGAGAGGTTTTGCTTTGGGTCGTGATTGAACGGAACCCTGCCCCCTCGGGTTTCATCGTTCGTGGTAAAGTGAGTGTGCGGAGTCGTCAATCGCGTCAGCATTTTCTGGTGTTGAGTGGGTTGGGTCAGAAGGGGGCAGAGGGCAATCTGGGCGTCGACGCTTCAAGGAACGTAAGATCGTAAGACGAAGGCAAAAGGATGACGTGCGCGAGACGGAGGTGTAAAAGATTCCGGTGTCCTGTTTTCCTCGAAAGGCAGAGAAAAAGCTAAATATAAGAGAGCAAGAGAGCGGGTCGTGTTTTTGGCAATGGAGCGATCCTGTGCGACCATGAGCGAGAGAGCAACGAAAGTGAAATCTACTCGGCAATATAGAATCGTCATCGTGTAAATGTGTGTCCAAAAATAGAAATACCATCCATCTCTGCGCCCCCCTGTTTGCCCCTTTTCGGTTCCAAACATCCGTAATGTTTTTCTTTCGCGAATAACACGAACTGTGTCCGACGTGCTTGAGGAAATATGGCTGTGCGTTTGTCGCCAAACGGCCATAAAGGAAGCGCCACTAAGCGGGAGAAAGCGAGAGGGCCACACAACGCGACATAAACATGACGCTTGTGGTACGGCTGCTGCGGGATAACGATGCTATCTCGGCTCCACGGCCAATGATAACGCTCGCCCTGGTGATGATGATGATGATGACGTCGACGATGGGCGACGGAGACGGTAGTGGAAACGGGGGGAGGGTGGGAGACTGTGTGCCAAAAGATCGGTGTTGTTTTGTTGGCCGAATGTTGGAACCACCGCGGAACGGCTGCTTCCCGACATTGTCGCGCCAAATGAACGGCGACAGTGTTTTCCCGTCGCCAGCCGACTAGCGCCAAGTCTTCGTCGAGGTTCCACCACCCTCCCCAAAATTGTCTCTCTCTCTCTCTCTCTCTCTCTCTCTCTCTCTCTCTCTCTCTCTCTCTCACACACACACACACGTCGCTGCTCTGGATGGATGGGAAACGCATTCCCTGCGCGTGGGACAAGACTTTACCGAAGTTGGTAGCGGCAGTTGTATGTGTGTGTGCATGTGTGTGGTCGATAGGATGGGATGTGCTTCAAAACAAACACATTTTTCATGGTAAATTTGTCAACGTCGAGAAGACGCGCTTTTTCTTTTTGGGTCACTTGGAAAAGGATTAAATAGAGATCTGGCAATGGGAGAAGGTGTGAAATTGGTGGATTGGCGATAAGTACTGTGAGGTATGTAACGTAATCGAAGGCATCTAAACATCCTAAGTTTGAATTAATAGCGAAATATTACGTTCATCGGATTTTAATTCGATTGAAACACGTGGACAGTGGAGACGCCCGGTAATTCACAATATTTTATTCTCTGTTTTTTTTTGTGGAATAAATTATGTATCGCTAAAATATGATCATAAATTATCGATTCAGAACAGAAACCTTTGCCGATAAATTGTTGTGCAAGAATTCGTCCGTTTTTTTCCAGCAAAAAATGATACATTTCGCCACATTAGGCAGGAAGCGGAAAAAAGATGGCAACCTTTGACCTTTCTCCAAATGCCATTTTCAAATGTCTTGTGCTGTCGAATCTTTGCCGGTAGTATTCTTCGTACAGTACATATTCGATACAGATCGGGTGTTTGGGCTGGTATTTGGTAATGGTTTCTTCCACAAAACGCCCACTTAACGTTGCGTTTAGAGCAGCAGCCTCTCCTGCAAGTTATGGCTGGCGTGTGGTACCGCCGATGGAAAGCCGGCCATATTTGTTTATTTTTATTGGAGCAAAAACAATTTCGGTTCCATCCCATCATCATCAATCGTACGCTGGGTGTGGCACATTGCTCTAGGAGCATGGTTAATCTGTGGAAAAGTTTGTTGTGTTTGTGTGCGTGCGTATGTGTTGTATGTGCTACAATTACGCTCAGGTCAGCGGCTGTCTGTTTGGGCGGCTCCTTCTCGGTCGTCATTTATTTTGACAAAGTCCCATTGGAAAGCGTCGCTTCAGCGAGCGATTTAAAAGCCCTAACCCATATATCTTCCATCGTGGTGAAAATTCTCCCATCACTGTCGTACCATGCGGGCGGAGTGGCGCACTTGAATACTTTAGTCTAGTTAAAGATTTAATGTGATTTCTTGCGCCTCGCCAACGGAAGTGAGAGCGTAAACGAGGATAAGATTGATTGCGACATTGTCCGCTGGTGTCTTTCGGTGAGGCGAGCAGATCTGCCTGGATTGAAAGTGAAAGATAAGATCATGTTCATGGGATCGGGGTACCGCTTTGGTCCCCATTTCGCAGGCGAAAAAGAAACGGCTGTAGAATCTTGGAATGTTGCTTAAGCCAAGGAAAAGCATTCTTTGGAAGATATCTGATTTCAATGTGAAATAGTAACCGAGCAAGTAATGCTGTGTGTGCGCATTAGAAAAAGCTCTCCGGGATTGTATCCCGAATTATCCCGGAATCGCCGAAGGAAACACCTACGCATCCTTGTGCAAAACTGGGACAGCGAGAGGCTTTTGGGGAGCGAGCAACAAGCCGGGGAGGAAAGAGTGTGGGAGAGTGGTCCCTTTTCCTGTGACTGTGTATGTGTGCGTGTGTTTGCGCTGGGAGTTTGGGTTTGGCTCCAGAAGGTTCGACGACAAGGTTACGAGCCGTCCGACGGCTGTGTGTATTGGACGGGCGCGCCACGTGTGCCTGTGTGCGGGAGCGAATTTTGCGTGCGTGTCTGGATCTTATGTACTGGCGCCATGCTTGTAGTAACGCATTCGCCAGTGTGCCCCATTCCGCTGGCGGTGATATCCCAACGATCCCGAATTTTCCCGGCAACATAAAAGGGGCGCTTTGGCCGCCCCTATATAAGGGCAAGTTTCACGCAGCAGTGGTTTCCTGTGGATGGAATCATTTTTACTGCAGCGAAAAGACTACCGTAAATTGGGTAGAAAGAAACCAGACAGAAGCTTCTTATGTACGCCGTTCGTTGGCTGGTGCGTAGGCTTCACCGACTGCTGGCATCACCGCATCGTTAGTGCGTTACGCACTCGGCAGGATGCGAGATAGAAGATGTATAAGCAAAGGCAGCGATAGCGAGGTAGAGAGTGAGAAAGCGAGTGAAAGGGAAACCATTTTTCGGTTGCTCCCGTTGGAACGATCACTCAAAACAGAGAGAGTCTGATCAAACAACACATATTCAACTTCTGGTAAGGTATTTTTTGTGGCAAAGTTTTTTTTTACGGTTGGGGTCGAGCGAAAAAGGTAGAATGCGTAGCTGTGGGGTGTGTTTGACGTAGTTGCACATTTGTGCTTTACTTTCGATTTTATTTGCCACCGGATTCATTAGATTGCCCTTGGGCGTCGCTTGCAGGGAACTGTTTTGCAGTAGCGCGTCGACGATGATAGCAATGTTGCGAAATTGTATTACTGAGGCAAGTAAAGAGCGTTGGTAGATGCGCTGTAATAAAGAATAAACAAGAATAGTGGTCAAAAGTTGGATTCATTGTGACTCCAAATGAAATCATTACTGTCAATGCAACGATTATTCTTCATTTTTGTTCAATAGTTTAATTATAAAACTTTTAGAACTCCATTGGTGGCACAGTTTCCTTGCTAAATAATGCAGCAAAATGCCAGCACACGTAAATAATTTGAAGTAAAGGTTCTTGACGCATAACTCAGCATGATCATTAGTTTGGACGGTGCCGTATATAATTAATGTATATAGACACAGCGGTTTTTCGTCATCTTCAAGCCATGGAATCGGCTTTCGGGTGACCATTCTGTTCCAAAAAGCCCCAAAATGACGACGCCTGACCGCACCAGAGCAAGGACGCGGCTTGTGTGTGTGTGTGCGCACTGGTTCGATGTGTTAAGCTTTTCCATTTACTCTCGGGCAACAATTCCAAAAAGCTGCTGATGTTGCTGCTGTTGGTAGGCTTTTTTATTTATTCATTTACTCTTTCGTCTACCGTCCCGTGCCACAGCCCGGTGGCGGGTAGATCCCGTATTTTCCCTTATTTATATGCGTTCCCGTTTCTGTCTGTGTGTGTGTGTGTGTGTAAGCTCACATTTTTGGGGCTTTTCCGGGAACGGCTCTACATAACCTTCATCGATTTTCTCCCGCAGAAAGTGTGTAGCATTTGCTCCGGGACTTCTGGAACGATCCTGGAGCAGCAGCGCTGGCACAAGCGTGTGGCGTAAAGTTGGCTCCAGTATGCTTCGTGAGAGAGAGACAGAGCGAACCACACAAAAGGTAGCAGCGAATGCGGCGAGAGGTGTGATGTGTCGTCTGTGTGTCCCCGGTGGTCTGAAGAAAACACTATGCGTAACTTTGGAAAAAGTCAATTAAGTGTGCGTTGTTTCAGGAACATTTTAGCTCTTTTTTGTGCTAGACTCCCGCAGTATTATTTTCGTCTTTTGTGTTCGCGTTTTTATGTGACTATGGGTGCTTTTTTAAGGGTGGTGCCCTTGGGACGATTACTCACACTGCTTCTTCCATTCAGTGCTCCCCCCGCTTCACAGGACTGTTCCAGGAGCCGCCATGAATTGTGTAAGGTTCCTGCTGGAATGGCAGGCGATGGCGCTTCCTAAGCCGGGAACGTAATGCGAGCTGCTACAAGAGCGCGCGATGGTCATTTTGTTTTATTATCTGATGAGAAAAAGTGTGAGCATTTTCGACTGATGGGGATATCTTTGCCGCAAGTTATCCGTGGCAACCATTTTTGTTTCATATTTTATTCCACAACGTTTGATTTGTTCCTTTTTTTCTTGATCCCATTCTTGAGCACATTCTTTTGTGTAGCGGTGTGAGCTGGTCGCAGCGTCGAACTAAATGAAATAATTCATAGTTTGAAGGAGCGACGCCCACTTTCTGTTTAGTTTTACGGCGGCCTGCCCATGGTGAAAGGGCGCGCGTAATTACTTGTCCAAAATATTCGTTGTTTGTGGGAGACCAAAATGCTCGAAGAGAGAATTATATGTTCATGAATAATCATGCAGAAGATGAATAATCAATAACCGTTTTTCCATCTGTTTTTCTCTATATTTTCAGGTATGTGTTTTTACATGCAGCGAATGTACGGAGACTCTTCCACACACGTCAAAAATGCGCATGTAGTCTGTGTTGTATGTTTATGTCGTCTTGGAAAAGGTAACAAGCTTCCTCTGTTAGATGAATTGTCTCCTAGCGAAGAATTGTCTTTCCCGAATGTAAGAAAAACGCTCGTGGTTGTGTTTTTTTGTACATTTTGTTAGACTGTATGCAATATTGAGATACATTCTTGAAAAATATTGTTATATCTTAGCCAGAGCAACGTGTCTTCAAGTACGCTTTGGCCCACTCTTCGAGGGGCTTACTCAGCAGTTCGCGACCCAGTTTTTTCATCTCACTAGGTCATGTCAATGTTCGAGCTCGTTTGTCCGTGTCTTTTCCGTCTTCCGGTACGTGTGAAGTGAGGACACTCGTACCTTAAAAGCGAGCTTTCTAAGAAAAAAGACCCTCCAGCGACCCATCATCAGCTTGCAGGTTTCGGGCTCGTGCTGAAAGAATAGCATCGAGCAGGGGGTTGCAAAGAGAAAAGCTTGCGCGTGTTGGTCGTAAAATGAAAAATCACATCTCCAACACAAACCCTCAGCTCCCTCGGAGAGAGGCAGGATTTAGGCCGAGGATTATACTGCCCGAAGAAAGGTGTCACATGTACCAGTGTGGTGTTGCGTCCTTGGGCGCAGAAGTCCTTTGACGAGTGGATGGGAGAGCTTGATTGCAGCGGCACTAGTGCAGTTTGCAAATCTTTCTTTCTTCTTCCTTTTTTGCGAATCCTTGTCTTCATTCGCTCCGATGAAATGATGATCTCGACTATGAAAAGAAATAATTTCAAAGGAATCTAAGACGTCGGGAGTAGTTTTGAGCGACAAGTGCCTCCGAGCATGGTGCTTGACTAATGAAAGTGATGCATGCAGGAAAGAAAAAAGGTGAAACCCGTCAGCGGAACATCCATCTTTGTTCATTTGTAGTGTGTTTTTCGCTTACATGTTTAAGTTGTTTGTATGTGCCGTAGCTTTTTGCTCTGGATCTATTGCGCGCTTTGTTCTTCCAATATCCAAATTATTCATAGGCAGTGTGACAGGTGGAGAATAATTTAATGGTCGAATGCAGGAATGTTATGCATCGATTAAGCATGGCCCGCCTAAGTAGCATTGAATACTGCAAACGGAAAAAGGAAGAAGGAAGCGCTTTAGACATGTTCATTTGATTTAGTTTTTTTTTATAAGTACTTATTAGTTTGTTGCAAAGTTTTGCGTAAAAAAGTAAAAGTAAACAGTAAAATCTACGACGAGATGTTCACTCGCACACTGCAGTCCAAGAAGACATAACAACGAAATGCTAGGAGCCAGACAAACTTCCCCCATATTATTTTCACTTCTTTGTAATGGTATGGTCGTTTTTGCGATCGCTGAAAGCATATTCATAGCTTTATCCAACACCTCCTTCACGATATTTGTTTATATTGTCCATCAGATTTTGTTGTACATTATACTCTTAAAAACGGCAGCCAAGGAATAATTTGAACGCCAGATGTGTTTGTACAATGAGGCAGAGTTCTGAAGCTGAACGTATTTTTGGTAGTTTTTGAGTAGCTTGAGATTCTTGGCTTGTCTATGTTTTAGGATAGACTGTTTTCAGGGTCGATATTGAAGGTATGCAACCGTATTACACAAATCCTGCTAGATATATGTGTTGCTCGGGAATTGGTAATCAATGCCTGCAAGCTAAAGCCGCTAGTGGGAACACATCTCAAAGTAGATAGAAATTGCTCCAAGACATTGTACGGAACAGAATCGAAGTACAGCAGTTCTTTGGACAGTTTTTCATTTAGCTTTGATTCCTCCTCATGCGAAGGTAGGTTACGTTATTAGCTTTCTCTAGTTTCACACCAGCCGCACCTTTGGATAGCTTGGGTTTGGTTGTTGAAAATCCAATTAGACAGTGTGATGGAAAAGTGCCACCGAAAGGCAAGACTTTTCTGGTTTTCCTCACCTAATGTCAACATGTCTGCAGTCACTGGGTTTCTATTTTTGCTGTCGTGCGTTAGTGTTTAACCTTCCTTTCGCTTCTGGTCTGATGTACTTCTATTTACCCAATACCAATTAGTGTTGTTGGTATTTTTCTCTTCATTTCGAACAGAACAATAAATTTCATTCAATGTAATGAAACTGTGTGAGACACATCTTTGAAGGACATACTGAGAGCGGGCGGTAATCTGGTTTTTTTGTGGTTGAAAAGTGCAGTGGTCCATAATTCTCCTCACCGTA